>NW_015164182.1:1160450-1179250 GCF_001447785.1 Gekko japonicus
TGCTGGGTGTGGCCAACTTGGGAGCCAGCCAGAACTCCGTTCCTGTCCGTTCCTGCCCAAAAATAGTCCTGAGCAGGAGATCAGGCCCCACCTGGAGGTTCAAACCAAAAAGAGAGATCACGGGACGGGTGGTGGAAATAAGCAGAACCACCGTGAAATATCCAAAGACTACTGAGTTCTTATCCAATATCCAGTTTACTTGGAGCAGATCAATCTCTCAAAAATCTTTCACCATTGGCAACCCCAGTCACAGCCAATCAGTATCGCCCCAGTGCCCTCCTGTTCCACTGGAGTTACAGGCCCCTTCCTGGACAGTACCACTTAACACTGCAACTGCAGGTGCCGCCAACTCCAGGTTGGGACATTCCTGGAGACTTGGGGGTGGTGTCTGTGCCCTGAGAGGGTGGAGTTTGGGGGAGGGGAGGGAGTTCAGCAGAGTGTAATACTATAGAGTCCACCCATCAAAGCAGCCATTTTTTCCTTCGAGATTCTCTCCCCCCTGTAATTTGGAAATCACAGTTGCAATTATTCCAGGAGAACTCCAGGCTTCACCCCAAACTTGGTAACACTAAATGGATGGCTTCTGTGGCAAATGTGTAGACCTGGGGTTTTGGTTCCAGAGCTGGACTGAAAAAAAGGATGTTGGCACTGAGTGTGGGGAACGCCCTTCTGCATTAGGTCCTGAGTGCTCTTTTCATGTTATCTCTCTCTTAAGACTAAAGAATTTTAATTGAAGCAACTTTGGCACATCTGCAGAGCAAAATTATGGTGTTTTTACACCAATTTAATGGTCAGGACTGTCCAGGATTTTTCGGAAATGGCTATTCAATGGCATTACGTCTCCGGTGCAAAGTGATGGAAAGGCTCTTTAAGACTCTTGACATTTGGAAGCTCACTGCACAAGGTATTTGTTTGTTAAGGGGCCACAAAACTTTTTTGTTATTTTACTGTTGCAAATGGCTACCCTTCTGGAATTAAAGAAAAGGAAGAAAGAAAATAAAGAGGAGGAGAAGAAGAGAAGAGATTGGATTTATATCCCACCCTTCACTCAGAGTCTCAGAGCGGCTTACAAACTCCTTTTCCTTCCCCTCCTTACAACAGACACCCTGTGAGGTAGGCAGGGCTGAGAGAGCTCTTTTCAGAACCGTCCTTGAGTGAACAGTTCTGACAGAATTATGGCTTGCCCGAGGTCATCCAGAAGCTGCAAGTGGAGGAGTGGGGAATCAAACCCGGTTCTCCCAGATTAGAGTCCGCACACTTAACCACTACACCAAACTGGCTCTCAGAGATTTATTAGCAGGCTTAAGAATCCCAAGAGTCAGAATTATGCAGGCTCAAACAGATAAATGGTCGGACGTTTCATGAACAGAGCATTCAGCTGCTGTTCTCCAACACTTGGGCCACTCTTTTCTCTAACGGGGGTCTCTGCAGGGACCCAGAGAAGACCATGGAGGGGGTTTAAACCTGCTGTTTTTCCTAACTGAAATATCCCTGAGGAGTGACTCTTCACCTACTTGAGGGCAGGTGACTAGGGGGTAGGTGTGACATGGGTGATTGTGGAATTTTATACTTTTATACCTATAAGTTCCCGCGGTTTTCTTCAGTTCTAACAAGAGTTCTTGAACCTACAGCAAGCATATCTCTAATAAACATTTCACTGCCAATAGTGTGTGTGGAGAGTGACTTAGCTGGGGACCTGACAGATTGTTAGGAATCCCATAGATCTCTGCCCCCGACCCCAACCTGCAACAGCATGGGGAACGGAGATGGAGATGGTGGGGTTAGCGCGAGTACCGGGTTTGAACCTGAGAATCTCACGCATAACCCCAAGAAAAAGAAAAATAGCAAGGCCACTGGTGCTAAGCCTAAAAAGCACATCCACCCTCCTAAGAGACGCAACTGCCCCGATCGCTGGGATGACCTGGCTTGGTTGGCGAGTACCCCGGGGTTCCGTGGGACCCAGGGGGAAGGCTGATTGCGAGAAGCGGCGTATCTCCTGCACCTTCCATGATGACCTGATCCTGGGCAAAATGCGAGAGGAGTGGGAGGCCGAGCCAACAATGGAGAGAGGCCAATCCAGTCTCCAAACCGATGTGAAGGAGCTCAAGGATGGTCTCCCCAAGCTAGTGAAGGAGCTAATGGAGAAGGAGGAATCAGAAGAGTCCGAGGAAGAGGAGACGAAGTCGAGATACCCCCCACCCCCTCCTCAAAGACCCGAGGGAGAGTGAGACCGGTCCCGCAACACCTTAGAGGCCACTTTTGATGGCAGCCTAGGGGAGCTGGCGTTCTTCGTGATCGAGGTGCAAAAGGTGCTACGGGAGTGGGGGCACATCTTCGCCTCTGACGAGCACTGTGTGGGTTATGTGGGCTCCCGATTTAGGGAGCGGCCGGCCGACTGGTTCGTGGGGCTTTACAATGTAGCGGCACCAGAGCTACGAGATGTGGATGCCTTCATGCAGGTCCTGCAGCACCAATTTGAAGATCCGCTGGAGCTGGAAAAGGCCCGCATACGTCTACAGGGGCTGCGTCAGGGAGCCCGGTCGGTACAGGAGTAGTCTGACAAGTTCAAAGCCACCACGGCCAAACTGCAAGGCTGGCCGGAAGAGGTCCTGATTGAATTCTACCGGTCTGGCTTGAATACTATCATCTTGGAGAAGGCAGTGGCCCAAGACAACCCCCTAACCCTAGCAGGGTGGATCCAAGTGGCCTGCGCAGCTGAGAACCGGCATAACCTGGTGAAGCTACACCAGACTCGGGGTAGAGGCCCGCTACCCGGCAGGGATCGTGAGCATTGTCTGAAGAAGGGGCTGGGCCTGCACTGCGGGAAAGCCAGGCACTTCGCCATGGAGTGCAACCGAGCTCAGAGCGAGGAGAGGGAGCGCCGCGAGGAGCAGCATGACAAGAAACCAAAAATGGCGGGAAAGAGACCAAAGTCACTAAAAGCCGTGCAAGTAGCCAAGTACACTACATTGGAGGGAACTTCTTCCAGCGATGCTGAAGAGCCTCAGATGCAGGGTAAAGGCCGGGAACTGCTGTGAAGGGCGCCAGCCAGCATGTCTGCAAAACTCCGGCGCGAGAACTGGTGAGAACCTGTTCCTCCCTCTTTTTTGTGACTGTTACTTCCTGAACCCCGAAGTGGGGACCTAAGTTAGAGTCAGGGCCCTTATAGACTCAGGGTGTTCCCGAGACCTGTTGAGCCCCACATTGGTCACAGGCTTGGGAGCCTGGGTGGTGAAACTGAAAGACATTCAGATTAGGACCGCAAGGAAGGGAATTTAGCAGTACAGAGGGAAGGCTTGAGTCCCCTCCTTCCAGTGCTGATTTGACTTGGGTTCCCTGTGCCTTCCAAACACAGAACTCCCCATGCACATCTAGATTGGACCTTCCAACCAAGTTGCTAGAAATCTGGGTTTTTCCTCTTTCCAGTGCATGTTTTGAGACTTCATGTACTGACCTCAGGGACACTAATCCCAGTTAACATGGAGTGCAAGCAGCAGTCTTGACTATGTTGTACAATCTCCTTTGAATCTTCTGCTCCACAGGACTTCCTGGTGCATTTGGCTGAACTGTTGCATGGCCACAGAATGTTCATACGTCCTAACTGCTGAAGGGAAAGTCATGGAATGCTGATGTGGAGTGCAGATGGCTATGAGGAAAGTGGAAGATTGGCCATGCTGAAGGGAACTGATACTGCCAGACCACCATCAATCCACAGGTCCCTTCACCCACATTCCTCCCTCTGTCACATCTTCTCCTGTCCTCCCCTTTACTATCCCACCTCCATAAGGGTGAGTCAAGTGACGCTTGTGCTGGGCTCTTAATAAGATGTGATACACTCCTTGACCTTAATTAGCGATTCAGCTAACGGTTTGTAATTCTCAGGCACGACCCTGATTGCATCCAAATGCTGCTTTATTTCTTTTGCGGCTGTTTGCATTCTGAGCACTAATTATGCTTCTCTTCCTGCTAATTGCTTTCCAGCCCTCCACTGCTGTCTCTTTCCAGTAACATTTGTTTTGCATGCCTCTCTGTATTTAAAGGTATCAAACAGGAGGGGATCTTGTGAGTGTGTTGTGGGGGGGGAGCAGTTGGGAAGAGCTGAGTGTCAGCCAAGTGGAAAGAAAAATGGGGGAAAATTCTTAAGTCTGGCTCCCTCACCCCTGGCCTTCACTCTATGCTCTACTTCTCAACTCCAGATGTTCTGTACTGGCCCGTAGCTAACATGGGGCCCATGGGGCCCGGTCCCCTAGTGTTTCTTATGGGGGCCCCTTGCTCCCGGGCTGCCCCCAAAGTGCTCCAACTTACCACCTGCACTGTACTTTCATTTAATTAGCTGGTGGTCCCCCCAAGGCCCCCTCCCAAAAATTCCCTAGCTACGGGGCTGGTTCTGGAGGAAGAAAATAAAATAATGCTAGGTCCACCCCCCTTCAGCTTGCTGTCAAGAAATTGTTTTCTTTAACTAAATAGGCTTGGGAAAGTCATAGAATCATAGAATGTTAGAGTTGGAAGGGACCTTGCAGGTTATCTAGTCCAACCCCCTGCACTCTACAGGAGTATAGCCGAAAGATAGCCCTACAATGTACCTGAAAGAAATGTCCAGTGAAGGAGCATCCACCACCTCCTGAGGCAGTCTGTTCCACTGCTCAACCACTCTTACAGTTAGGAAGTTTCTCCTGATATTTAGCTGGTAACAACTCCCTTGTAATTTCCACCCATTAGATCTAGTCTTGCAATCCGGGGCAAGAGAGAATAGATCCGCTCCATCTTCTACATGACAGCCCTTCAAATACTTGAAGACTGCAATCATGTCCCCTCTAAGACTTCTCTTTCCCAGGCTAAACATCCCCAACTCTTTTAGCCTTTCCTCGTAAGACTTGGATTCAAACCCTCTCACCATTCTGGTTGCCCTCTTCTGGACACGCCTGAGCTTGTCAACATCCTTCCTAAAATGTGGTGCCCAAAACTGGACACAGTACTCCAGGTCCTCTGTCTGTGTGAGTTTTAAGATTAGAGGGGTGCAAGAAGCGGGACCCGCAATACTCGCGCGGGGGGCTCCTAAAGGCTCCTGGTCTGCAGAAGCAGCTCTGCAGGTAAGCCTTCTCCCCCCGCCCACTAATCCCCCCCGTGGGCACTGGCGGTGAGGCCTGAGTGCCTCCCAGCCACCGGGCCCACCAATTCCCCCCCGATTTTCCCTCCCCCCACTGCGGGCCCCGGCAGCAAGGCCTGAGTCCCCCCCAGCCACTGGACCCGCAGATTCCCCACTGCCAATTCCCCCCCCCCCGTGGGCACCGGTGGTGAGGCCTGAGTGCCTCCCAGCTGCTGGGCCCACCATTCCCCCCCCTGGCACCGGCAGCGAGGCCTGAGTGCCTCCCAGCCACCGCCTGCTGCAGAGTTCCCAGAGCATTCTTTGCGCATGCGCAGGGAATCCTCTTACTTTTTGGGGGGATTTAAATATCCCCTGTACAGTTTTTAAAACTTTTTAGATCTTTCTGCATACCTGGGGACTGCCCCAAGTGTGCAGGAAAATCTCCCTGCTCCCCAAGTGCCCCTGATGTGCGGATTTAGATATCCGCACGGAGGGGGCAACTTGGCTATTAGATATATAGATATTGGAAGCCATTGGCTCTTGAGTATCTGGAAATTCTAAGAGAAGCCATGACCATTCTGCCTTCTCTGACAGTGGGAAAGAGAGAGGTGTGGGTGTGTTTTGGGTGCGGGGTTGTTGCACATATAAACCAGCCTACGAGCTGGTTAGTTTGTCTTGTTCTGAGCTGAAATAAAGTATGAGAGCTGAAATCACTAGTAAGTCTCAGTACTTTTCAGAAGGGTTTAACCACTCCTTCATTCACTTTAGGCCCCAGTTCAAGTGACCCTAATGTTACCAACCTTAGGGTCTGGAGATCTCCTAGAACTGCAAAGCATGTCCAGCCTACAGAGATCAGTTCCCCTGGAGAAAATGGCTGCTTCAGTTTCCCTTCTTTTAATTTTTTTAAGGTGCTCAGGTCTGAACGGCATTTGTTGATATTTTTCTCCAATCTCTTTTGCCCGTTTGGTTTTGCCTTAAAATCCTTAATTGCCATTTTCTTAATGTCCATTCCTAGTTCTTCTGTTACTACGGCTGCCTCACAGTATGCATCAACAGGTGAGTTTCAGTTATGTTTGTTGTAGGAACTGTTTCAATTGCTGCACTGATATTTTCAGTGAGTCTTGCAAGTTCTTTCTTTGATGTTGTTCTGAGCAGAGGTTATCTTTGTCTTCTTTGCTGCTAATACGCTCTAAGATTTTTGCCTTCAATTTTTCCTATATAGAGGTTAGCTGAAGATGTTTTGTCAATATCTCTCTCTTAATTAGTGGACTTTCAAGAGTAACCTCATTTCTTTGGCCTATTTCTTGGTTGTTTCATTTATTTCTTGATGATCCTGTCTTGTTCTTGAGACCATTTTTGTTGATGTTGCTGGTTTTCCAGTAGCTGATCAGGTTCCTGCTCTGGTTGCTCTATAGAAGAGTTGCTTCCAGTAGCACATCAGGCCACTGCCCTGGTTGCCCAACAGAAGAGCATGTGTCCTGTACCCCATTTTTTGCCAAAGATCCAGGAACACCAATCTCTGATGCGGTCCTTGTTCAAGTCAAGTCAAGTCAAGTGAGCCTTTATTGGCATAAATTATCAGAACCATTTATACATTTTAAAACCAGTTAAAAGCATATATATAAGAATTCTAAAAGAAACTTTGGCGCAGCTTTAAAGCCAAACAGAGAGACTTAGCCACCTTCTCTGTGATATCTGGGCAGAGATCTCTTAAAAGTCTATTCACCTTAAGAGCATCAGAACAAACACCCATACTGGTTAAAAGAGATTGTAAATATGCAATCCTTATGTCCATGTACAGGTTACAATGCAGGAGAACATGAGTGATAGATTCCACACATTTCTTTCTGCATGGGCAGTATCTGGCCAACTGAGAAACCTTATTGAATCTGCCAAATAAGATGGCGGACGGCATGGCGTTGCATCTGGCCAGGGTGAATGCTCTATGTTGTTGAGGGACCTGCAGGGAGGATAAATACGCAGCCTTGTTAACCTGGGTGACAACCGCACTGGTATAGTCTTCAAATTCAATTATCTCATTATTCTGAATGGGGGTTTGGGATGCCTTTAGTCTGACTCCTTCCTTAGCAGAGGCCTGTCTACCATGGGAGACCCTGCCAGCAGGGGGGCTGTCAGATAGCATAGCCCTCTGCTTCAATGGAGCAAACAAGCCCCACCAGCACGGCAAGCTAACATCCCATGGGGGGGGATTATTATTACGTTACTCAGGAGATCTATCTGCCTCCTCCTATCTCAGTTTTCCATAGTAGCTCACCTAATCCTATGCAGAGTTAGGTTGCCCTAAATTAACTGAAATGAATAAGCTCTGTCTAGGACTGCCCTGGGAGGTGTGGGTCAGTTCCTGATGGCATGAACCCCGTTGTGGTCTGGCGATAACATCAGCATACCTTACAGACTTGTTGAAATGCATGCAACAGGACAAAGCATATGAAGCATTTTTAATATCCCAAAATGCTGAGTAGATCCTAAAGCAATATCTTAATTTGACAGGACTGAGAGCCAGTCTAGCGTAGAGGTTAGAGTCAGATTAGGATCTGGGAGACCCAGGCCCCGGTCACACGGGGGAAATTGGCACGGCCAAAGTGCGGCTTTTTAGAGCCGCACCAAAAGAGACGCACGGCGGCGGGATCAGACAGATCCCCTGAGCCGCCGTGCAGTTGCTCCCCGGCACGATCAGATGCTGGGGGGGAAGCCACGGAAGGGAGAGCGAGGCAGCCGGCTGCGCATGTGCGTGCATGTGCAGTTCGGCCGGGAGCCTCGAATGCTGCTGAAGATGGGCCGCGCTTGCTGCGGCGTTTCAGGTTGGTAGTACTCTTTCCTAGGTTTTTTTTAAATGCGCATTTTCAGGCTGAAGGGACGGATCGGGGACGGGTGCGCGCTGCTTCCCAGATGTTGTGGTGTGATCATGCCTGTTTGCTGTGCCCCCGATCCGTCCCCCTTGCGGGGCAAAACCTCCTGTGTGACCGGGGCCTCAGATTCAAATCTCCACTCAGTCATGAAAGCTTGCTGGATGATATTGGGCCAGTCACTCTCTCTCAGCTTAACCTACCTCCCAGGGCTGTTGTTTGTCACTTTGGGTCCCCTGTGGGAAGAAAATGGGGTATAAAGGTCTAAATAAATACAGAAAATAGGTTCTTGGTCTGAGCTGTGCCTGGACTGGACAGCTAAAGTCAGATTCTAAGCTTAGGAGCCGGGCCAGTCCAGTGCATCCGCTTTCCTTCCTGTTTACTGTGAAGAAGTGGACACGGACAGATGGCAGAAAATGATTTCTTATTGCATAGCAACAGATTGGAAAATATAATTATTATGTGCGGTAGGGACTGTAACAGATGTGACCCCTCCTCCCCTCGCTGAAATTCCAGAGCGTGGAGTGCAGGAGGCGACAGGAAACAAAGCACATGATCCAGATTGAAATGCAAAAAGAATCAGAAACAGAAAGGGCAGAGGGAGGGCTGCATATTGATTCTCTGTGATCAGTCAGTGGGCCAAAGAAACGGAAGATGAGGACACCGGGGTGACCAAATCGGTAGTGGAGATGGTCATATTGCAGCAGATTTGGGAAAGGAAGAAAACTGTCTTCCCCAAAGGAGAGGGGTGTGTGTGTGTGTGTGTGTAGGGTGATAGAGTAAAGGTGCCCGGGGGGGGGGGGGGGAGAACCTCTTGCAACACAGAAAATAAAGTCCCACCACTTCAGCAGAGGCTCAGTGAGTGGAAATGGGCAGTTGAAGCGTTTAATAGCATGGAGGTAAATAACCCCACCTGGTAAAGAACATCCCATTAAGCCTGTATTTAAAGGGCAGGTTATTTTTTTTCTGTTGGCAAGGTGGAAATATTACTTCTGCCTTTTCCTAGGCAGCCTTGCAAATATGTTCATATAACTGATCAGCCCCTAATATTTTTTATTACCCCCATACTTTCCAGTGTTAGCCAGTTTGGTGTAGTGGTTAAATGCGCGGACTCTAATCTGGGAGAACCAGGTTTGCTTCCCCACTCCTCCACTTGCAGCTGCTGTATGAACTTGGGCGAGACATAGTTCTGTCAGAGCTGTTCTCTCAAGGACAAGCCATAGTTCTGTCAGAGCTGTTCTCTCAAGGATAGTTCTGGAAAGAGCCCTCTCAGCCCCACCTACCTCACAGGGTGTCTGTTTTGGGGAGGGGAAGGAAAAGGAGTTTGTAAGCCGCTCTGAGTCTCCAAGTGAAGGGCGGGATATAAATCCAATCTCCTCCTCCTCCTCCTCCTCCTCCTCCTCCTCCGCAATTAAACAAACTTGTTTTTCCTAATGATATTTTTGTAGATTTTTTCTGCTATAAAAGTCAAGGTAAAATATTAGTTTGTTATGAAGTTAGACTGGAGGGGGCAGAATGATTTCCCAGAGTGACTGTCCAGGCAATGGATGGCTTACGAAACTGCCCTTGTAGATCAGTGGGTGAAGGAGCAAATGGAACTATTAAAACTCAGCTGTCAGTGGCTTGGATTCAGGAACTTAGCACACATGGAAACTTAGAGGAGAAGCGTGTGTATTCCTGACAGGATGAAAATCCTGTGGCAATAAGATAGCCTAAAGACTGAGCTGCAAACAGAGTGTCTCCTTAATTCAATCAGGGTCTAATTGTCCAGCCTCCAATGGTTCCTTTGAAAAATGTCCAGGCAGCCACCTTTTGGTTTTGATCCATTTAGACTACTGTAGGCAGCTGTTAGTGGGAAATTCAATCACTGGACTAACCACAAAATGTACCCTCTTCCAGCTGATCTAGTGGAAGGTTAGGATTTTTTTTAAAGACAAGGAGGGGAAACAAGTCCTGGCAAGCCAATTATAATGAAATGAGAACATGAGGTAGGAGACAGAAGCCAGAGGAAGGAGGCAGTCCCTATTGATCCTTTAAGTCTTGCATCCCCCCCCAAAAAAGAGAGGGAGTGTAATGGTTAGAGCAGAGAGTAAAGCATGTTAGTGCTTCAAAACGGATATTAGCATCGTAAACCCTCTTTGCTTTCAGCTTCAAAGATTTGCTTTTCAAAAAGTGCCAAGTGGCAGCTTGTTAAAAAGGTTTTTTTTAAAGCTTGTTACAAGGATATAAACCTTAAGAGAATTGCTGGTGAATCTACTTTAAAAAAAATAACATTCCTTGAACAGTTTAATCTGATTCAATTTTTGCCAGGTTTTTTGTTGCTCTTTGACATTTCTGCACATGCTAAGAGGCACCCTTCCTTCCTAACCATGACATTTCAGTGACAAATCCTGATGCTGCAGATGGTTTCCAAGGCTAACCCTTGGTGAGATCTGTGTCCTACAGCCAACTGGGTCCCATCCCTCCACCCTGACCCTGTACTCAGGTGGCTTCACTTGCATCACCTGCCAGTAGGGCTACCAACTATGGCTTGGGAGATATGAGGGCAGTAACTGGGGAGAGTAGAATTTGGAGAGGGGAAGGGAGGAAGTTGAGTAGGGACGCCACAGAGTCCATCCTCCAAAGCTGTCATTTGCACCCAGGGAACTCATCTCTGTTGTCTTGAGATCACTGCAATTCCAGACCTCCAGGCCCCACCTGGAGGCTAGTGGCCTCTATAACTGAAGTGAGGTCTTGTAAACCAATTGCATGCCCTGGTTCTAATCCCAGAGGGACACTCTGCAGAGCCCCACAGATTTCATTCTCCCCAATTTGTCACAAGTAATTATGTTAGGTCAAAGGGGAGGCAGAAGGGGGTGCCGCTAAACGGGTGTGGCTTCAAAGCCTTCCAGAAAGATTTATTTCTTTTCTTGAGGTCCTTCTTCTTAGAAGCCTGTTTTACAGAGAACACCTGCTGCTTCCTTCTGAATGCACTGGTGGGGAGGAGTGGTAATGAAACCCACATGATTTTATTGGGTGGGTAATTGATTAGGTCCGCTTGAGTGGCGGCAGCTGCAGTGGCAGCCCTGACACACCTGAGCAAATCAATTAGAGAAGGGATCATCTGGGCCAATAATTCAATGGGGTAATGCCAGCCGTGCGCAAGGCACCATGCAGGCAGAAAGCATGCTGTATACGCAAGGTACTTTGCATATGGAAAGTGCTGCAACCCACTTGGGAACTGGGCAGCTGGGTCACAGACATTATGATCAAGAGGGTTGTGTGTGTATTCTGGTAACAGCAGTGGTGGTAACAGCAGTGGGGTGTGTGTGTGTGGAGGGAAGATTTCCCGTAAACCAGCCAAATTACTGGGGCCAGGAAACGCATAGGCTGCAATAAGAATTAATTATGCAAATTTAGTATTTGTGGAAGACAGCCGGCTGGGCATCGTTTGTTCTGCTCCCTGTGATCCACTGGGTTGCCAGCTGTTTTACAGGCCAGTGTGCCTGTGGTGATTTAACAGCAGCTTCATATGTAGATGCTCCTACTTTATCTTACAGCCAGTGTTCCCCCTAAGCTGAGTTAGTGTGAGCTAGCTCACAGTTTTTTAGCCTCCGACTCACACATTTTTGTCTCAGCTTAGGAAGGAGGGCTCCAGAGCAAACTAATTTTTGCAGTAGCCAAATGGCTCACTCACAAGTTTAACGCCAGTAGCTCACAAAGTAGAATTTTTGCTCACAAAACTCCACAGCTTAGAGGGAACATTGCCTGTAAAAAGCTGCTTCTGCTGATTTTGTGTGTGTGCTGTTTTTAAAGACACAGAAGCAGGCCAGGCTGTTTTTTTGGCTGGTGGGCACCCTAGAGATTTAGGACTAGGGTTGCTATTTCCCTATCATCCTTTAGAACTCCTTTTACCCCATTGTCATCCAAGGGCCCCACTGCCACCCTGCCTGGTTTTCTGCTTCTAATGTATTTGAAGAAATTTTTATTGTTGGGTTTTATGTTTTTTGCAATATGTTCCTCATAGTCTCCTTTTGCCTGTTGGATCACCCACTTGCATTTTATTTGCCAAAGTGTGGTGTATTCAATTCAAGGAAAACTGTGTATGAACTCACTCATGGAAACACCATGTTAAGCTTTGTCCTGGGCAAGGATCCTAATCACTCCATTCCTACTGGTAGCCCAGGAAGAGCCAACCAATCATCTACCATCCAGTTCCCTGAGAGGGAACGTCTGTGATTGGACATTATTGTTACAATCCTATTGGTTGTTATGTACAGTAGGACGTGGCTACATTAGCCGGGAGAGTTTAAAAGAAGCACAACTGCAGTGCTAATGTTGTTCTGGCTATATGAGTTGACCTGTTGGAGTTGTGTTACGCATTGCTGAATAAAGCTGATCTTTTGCTGAATCACTCTCTGACTCCTTTGTTAAGTAGCCAACTTAACAAAAGCCTATGCTCTCTCTTATTTACCTCACTCAGACTAGCCTTCCACCACGTAAAGGAATCCTTGGCCCCGATCACACGGAGAATTAGCTGTGCGATAGGGATGGCTGCCGTGCGGATTTTACGGCGCGATCACATGTGAACATCTGGCAAGTGTCCCGTATCTGAAGAAGTGGAGTTAAAAGATAGTATAAAAAGATACCTGAGAAAGTGCAGTATTTTCTGGAAAATGCGTGGCACGGGCAGGCGTTGGATCGCAGAAGCGCTGGTATCCCATAGCATCCAGTGCCCGTCTGCTTCCCGTCTCCCACCGGATGTTTTGTTTATGCACACAAACGTGGAGCTGTGCATGCCCACTGTTCTATGGATTCACTTTCGTGGTCATGCGCAAGCAGGACCTCCGGCTGGAAAAAAAAATGCCTGTGAGGTCAGGAAGCGGCGGCTTGCGATCGCTGCGTGTGTGATCGCGCTATGCCGCTTCTTCTCCCCCCCCCCTTTGCCACACTTCACTGTCGACGTGTGATCACGGCTGGGGGCATGTGCGTGGAGCATCGGGGAAAACGTCTGATCGCAATACCGTGCTTCATTTTGCTCCGGAGCAAAAAGCCTCACTCCTCCCCCCCCCCCGCTTATCTCGCTCGTGTGACCTTCTTACCTTTTACTGATTCCATTACTTTGTTCATTAACCATGACCTTTTTAATACCATTTATATCTTTCCTAACCTGTAGTATACATTTTATCTGAGCTTCCAATGTTGTAGTTTTAAATAGTCTTCAAGCTTCCCCTGGTCCAAAACAGTCCAGTGGCACCTTTAAGACCAAGTTTTATTCAGGTACAAGCTCTCCCTCCTCTGCAAGGACAGATTTGCACGTTCCTCCCCCCCAATAGCTAGCAATCCAAAACAGTCCAGTAGATCCTGTGCGGTGGGTGTTGCCTTCTGACACACTACCGGTGATGTCAGGGGGTGTGGTATATGCAAATAAGTTGTGCTAATGAGTTATGCTAATGAGCTCCTGCACCTCTTTTTCTACGAAATGACCCCTGCCTGCGACCCTTCACTCTCTGTGCTTCCAGTATAATTTATACCCAGGAATCACTGTATCCCACTGATTATTCTCATCCCACCAAGTTTCTGAAATGCCCACAATGTCTATGTTCTCCTCTGACACTAAGCATTCCAGCTCCCCCATTTTAGTACAGACACTTCTATCATTTGCATATAAACTTCTATCATTCCTCAGACACGTTAGGCCTGCAACCTTCCACCTGTGGCCTCTAGACCTTGTCAGGCAGTCAATATTGTTTGTCACCCTGGAAGTGGCCAGTCTTCATCCGGTTCCCTCTAGAACATTAACAGCTACCCCTTCATCTCTTAGAGATGAGGCATCCTGAACCAGAGACATTTCATCTCCTGTTGCCTTTCCCCCAGGATTTAGTTTAAAAACTGCTCACAGTGTTCATGTTACTGCATCTATGGCTTTTCAATAAAAGTAAAACCTTCCTAGAAGCGTGTACTTTATTGTCTTGCTGTGGATCCTGACACCCAGTGCCTATTAAATGTAAATCGTTCTTCCCTACACCATTGTCTCATCCATGCATTCAGACTCCTAATTTGTGCCTGTCTAGCTGGCCCTGCGCATGGAACAGGCAGCACTTCTGAGAAGGCTACCTTGGAGGTCCTGGCCTTGAGTCTCTTGTCTAGCAGCTTAAATTTCCTCCAGAACCACACAACTACATTTCCCAACTTTGTTGGTGTTAACATGTACCATGACCACTGGCTCCACCACAGCACTGTCTACCAGCCTATCTAGACCATGTGTAATGTCTGCTACCTTCACACCAGGCAGGCAAGTCACCATGCGGTCAGTATGCAGGTTTGCAACCCATCTATCTACATGCTTAAGGATCGAATCACCAACTACCAAGAGCCTCCCTCCCTCCCTGCCCAGGGATGGTTCCTTAGTGCAAAAGGGTACCTGTTCACCAACTGTAGAAGGAGTCCCTTCAGAGGGAACATTCCCCCTTTCTTCAGCACATTGTCTTGTTTCCCCTTGGCCCTCATGCTCCCTAACATTCTCAGAGTGCGACACATCTAGCAAGTCCCTGAGAGTCTTATCCATGTGCCTAACTGACTGTCTTGGCTTCTCCAGGTCAGCCACCTTGGCCTCAAGTGTGTGAACTCATTCCCTGATAACCAGGAGGTTCTTGCACTGAGCACACAACCTATGACTTCTGTCTAGCTGGCAGATAGTATTTATTTATTTATTTCAATTTGCTAGGCCACCCTTCCCTGCAAGCAGGGCTTAGGACTGCTTACATCAAATAAACATTGTGATACTCCATTAAATAAAAAATTAAAAACTACTAAAACAATATATTTCAGACAATACAATAGTCATATATGTTGTACTCAGTGGAATACACTGAATAACACCCAACCTCTGCTGGCATGATTCTACCTTCATAATTGCTTCCCTCCCTCCTTTTTTTTATAAATTTCGTACTTATCTAGGTCACGGCCACACATCCCGGAAAACCTGCAGCAACTAATTATCTAGATCTGTTTGTAGCATGTACTTACCCTTTTTATAGACATGGAAAAACTAGTGCCCTGGTTTCCTCGTCCCACTGCTGAACTTGCATGTCTGCTAAACTTGCCTGTTTATTCCCTTGTTCCAGACACTTTGGCACTGGAACTGGGCCTGCTACCCTCCACAGCCGAAGGCTGAAGGTAGAAACCAGCTGGGGGTTCTCAAGGATGGAACTCAAACATCTCTTCTGGTTTGTTCCTCATTGTTCTTATGAGGAGCAATGGACATCAAGTGGATTGAGAGCAGGGCTTGGATACAGCCTGCCAAGGAATTTTGTCTTACCTTCATTCCTGAACATCTTCTGCAGCCCTAACAGATTTCTTTTAAAAACTCCCTCCATGTTACAATAAAAAACCACCACCCCAAAATGGTTTTACTTGGTAGCTTTATGAATGTGCTGTGTGTATGACTAGAACTCTAAGTTTCTTTTTTAAAATGATTTTATCCTACAGAAACATGCTAAGCTGTTATAAGTTCTTCTGAAGAGGAAACCCAAAGTACCACCTCTCCAGGGATTTCCCGTCTCTTGGCTGGTTCATTAAAGGGTCATTAGCCATTCCACTGCCTTTTTAATTAAATGAGTTCACATTCCTAATTTTCCTGAACAATAGGAACTTCCGGGGTAAAATTAAATTAAATATGAGCAGTCAGTGTGATGCAGTGGCAAAAAAGGCAAATTCAGTCTTGGGTTGTATTAAAAGGGCCATAGCATCGAAATCACAGGAGGTCATAGCCCCTCTGTATACTGCCTTGGTCAGGCCGCACCTGGAGTACTGTGTGCAGTTCTGGAGGCCTCACTTCAAAAAGGATGTGGACAAAATTGAGAGGGTGCAGAAGAGAGCGACGAGGATGATCAGGGGTCTGGAGACTGAGCCCTACGAAAAATGACTAAGGGCCTTGGGAATGTTTAGTTTGGAGAAGAGGAGATTGAGGGGGGACATGATTGCTCTCTTTAAATATTTGAAAGGCTGTCATTTAGAGGAGGGCAAGGAGCTGTTCCAGTTGGCAACAGAGGATAGGAACCGAAGCAACGGTTTTAAATTACATGCAGAAAGGTGTCAGCTGGATATCAGGAAAAACGTTTTCACAGTCAGAGAGGTTCAAAGGTGGAATCAGCTGCCTAGAGAGGTGGTTAGCTCCCCTTCACTGACAGCTTTCAAGAAGAGGCTGGACGAATATTTGTCATAGGCTGGTCCTGCATTGGGCAGGGGGTTGGACTAGATGGTCTGTATGGCCCCTTCCAACTCTATGATTCTATGATTCTACACAGCCCTATTCAAGTGTCAAATGGTGGTTCTCTGATGGTGTACAAAAGTTGTTAATGTGATCCTCCCAATACATTTGGCCATCATTTTGTGTGAATGAAGCAATGTGCATATTTTCCAAGTAGCTTTGGCACCCTCAAACAGAACCCTAGAATTTTGAGGGAATGTCTTTGTGTGTACTGAAGCAACATTCAAATAGAAAATATGTCCGTTGCCCTGTTAATACAAAATGGTGACTGTGTATATTGGTAGGATCAAGCATAGCGCATGCTCCTGTTACATGGAGTTGGAGCACCAAAACTGAAGCTCTAAAAGGGGCCACAGATTCTGGGTTACATGTGAGGAGACAATAGTGGAGACATGTGGAATTTTTATAGGGTTGCCAATTCTATGTTGTAAATTTTGAGGCAGAGCCTGCGATGGGTGCAATTTGAAGAGGGGAGGGCACCTCAGTGGGGTGCAGTCTCATAGAGTCCACCCTCCAAAGCAGCCATTTTTGATCTGTGTAATCTGGTGATCAGCTGTCTTTCCAGGAGATATCCAGGCCTCACCTGGAGGCTGGCAACCCTACATTTTTGTGTGTTTAGTCCATCTTGGCAGCAAAACCATAGTGCCATCTTGAGGCATCTTAAATACTGACATAGTTACATCTTGATTTCATGTGTTTGTGCTTTAGAAATGAAGATGTCATTTGTGTACTGGTAGAGCAGGTGGCTCAAGTGGTTAAGATGCTGAACTGCAGGCTGTGGAAGGTCAGTAGTTCAGCAGTTCGAGACCCGGGTGCCGCAACACGGAGTGAGCTCCCGTCTCTAGTTCCAGCTCCTGCCAACCTAGCAGTTCGAAAGCAAGAAATTGCAAGTAGATAAATAGGTACCACTTTGGTGGGAAGGTAACAGTGTTCTGTGCGCCTTGGTGTTTAGTCATGCCGGCCACATGACCACGGAAACGTCTTTGGACAGCGCTGGCTCTTCGGCTTTGAAACGGAGATGAGCACCGCAACCCTAGAGTCGGACTCGACTGGCTTTCGAGCAAGGGGACCTTTACCTTTACCTTAGAGCAGGTGGGCAGTAAGCAGGTAAGTACAAAAAACGGTTCATCCAAGAGCAGCATCAGACCTTCCTAATCAGCAGCACATCCTGGCAACCACAAGAGGTTGCTTTGCACAAGCAACTGCACAACTCAAGCGGCATTCTTTTTTCCTGGTCACGGTCAAGCAGCTTTCCCCACCTCTTTTCGTACCATGAAAAGACTACACTCCCCCTAACTTTGAGCCGACTTTTTTCTCAACCGCCACGAGAAGAAAGAGTTCGGTACACTTGGAGTAGCTAGCGCCTTCTGTCTGTCAGAAGGGCGAACAAGCTACCAGGGGTGCAGGAGATTTCAATTGCAAATGTTACATTGCATGGTCCCGAATGTAAATGTGAGAATGCCTCTGAGGAGGTTCACCATTTCTTTTGAAGTGGTGGTGATTACTGGGATGAAGGTTAGGAGAAGCAGCAGCAGGCAAAACTGGGTGGTGGTGGTGGTGGTGATATTCCTCAGGCAATGAAACGTTTTCTCTCCCTGCTGCCTCCCTGACAATTATGTTATGAACTTGTGATTAACAACAGTGGACCTATGAGTATCCAGGCCAGCTGCAAACATGGTTGCAGCTCTTTCCTGGGGGAGGGGGATGTTATTAGGATACTGTTCACTTGAGGGGTAGACAAGGAGATAAACAAGCCACTACCCCCCCTCTCCCTGTAAGAGCTTCTTCCTCAAGGTCTTGCTTCAGCTGTTGCCCACAAGATGGAGATGTTTCTATATGCTGATTTCTTCCCCTCCCAAATACAAAAGAATGGCTTCTCAGTTTGGAAATTAATACAGTTGAAGAAACATTTCATGGAAATGGGATGTGGAGGGCAAGGCCAGCTGTGTGTCATCATACACCGAACTATAGGGGGGGGGGGGGGGGAAAAATGGATTTTTAAAAGATTTATCTCCCACCTCTCAGCCTAAAAGGTTTCTGAGGTGGCTGACTTGGATTAAAACAATTCATGCAAGCAATACATAACACGTCTCTAGAATGTACGACGCACCATCCAGTCAGAACAAACTTCTGTCCTTGATGTTTACTTCTGGGCTTGGCTCATGTGGCCACATGAGTCCACACTACTGTCACCAGTAGGTGGGACTACTGCAAAGCATTTTATATGGGGCTGCCTTCAGGGCCGGCCTGAGGTGTTTTTGCGCACTAGGCGAGGCTAGCTTGTGGCCCCCCCCCCCTCACCGCAAAAGGAAGCGCCCATGCTCCCCCCACACAGCCTTTCTGCCTTGCTGGTAAGCCAAGCCTCCTTCCTTACTCCCGGAGGGACTCCAGACTCCTTGGGTCTCTCTGGCCACCCGGCCTCTCGCTGTGCGCACGTGTGGCTACAGAGGCAGCGGTTGCCTGCGAGATGGCCAAGTTGATGGGTGAGCGAGTGAGCGATAAGGAGTCTGTCGTGCATCATCCATGACCTACAAACACCTCCTTCCCACGAGGGGAGGGGCTGTCTCCTGTGCTCCATCGAGAGGGCCTCAGATCA
>NW_015164182.1:1179349-1337756 GCF_001447785.1 Gekko japonicus
TTCCCCAGCTGTGCAAAAGGGGGGTCACCTCGGGTCTAGTTCGAACCACGGGAGCGAGGGGCCTCTCCTTGCGCTGGGCATTTGGGGGGGGGGGCGCTGCAGCTGAGCCTGCAGGCTGCCTGCCTGGGGGGGAGGCGTGCGTGTGAGGAAGTGGCCCTCACCTCGCCTTCCCCTTTGGCCTCCCTAAAAATGTGTCCCTCCCTGTCCTGCACGGTTTTTCCTTTGCTGGGTGCTTAAGAGCCATGGGGCGGTTGCTTTGGCGGAGCCCCACCCAACCTGCAGGAGCCCGGCAGAAGCCCCAGGGGGAAGCAGGGGGAGGAGGTGCTGCGTCTCTTCCGCCTGCCTGTGCGCCGGGCCCGCCATCTCCCCCCCCCCCCCCGCTGGACCCCAACGTTTGACGCCCCAAAGGAGGCAGCGGCGGCAGTGGTGACGGACGGTCACAGGGAGATTCAGGCCTTTTGGCGGGGGGCGGGTGCAGTTTGGCGCACCTAAGGGCCGCCGCGCTCTAGGCGAATGCATAGTTCGCCTAGTGAGTGAGCTGGCCCTGGCTGCCTTTGAAGACCACATAGAGGAGGCTTCAAGTGGCACAGAATGTGGCTGCTGATCTCGTTACTGGGCGAGGTTGTTACTGAAAACGTTGCACTAATTTTAAAACAATTGCACGTGTTTTCTGTTTGGTGTAGTGGTTTGTGGTTTGAGCCAGTTTAGTGTAGTGGTTAGGAGCATGGACTCCAATCTGTTACAATCGGGTCTGATTCCTCATGCCTCCACATGCAGCTGCTGGGTGACCTTGGGCAAGCCACAGTTCTCTCAGAGCTGTTCTCTCAAGAGCAGTTCTCTCAGAGCTCTCTCAGCCCCACTTACTTCACAGGGTGTCTGTTCTGGAGAGAGGAAGGGAAGGAGATTGTAAGCCACTCTGAGACTCAGAGTGAAGGGCGGGGTATAAATCCAATCTCTTCTTCTGTTTGCTTCTAGGTTCAATTCGAGGTGCTGGATCACTCATGGTTTGAGCCCTACATGACCTGCAGCTGGGCTGGGATGTTCAAGCGGCCCAGGAGGAAACCTAGTTGAGCCTCTTAACCTCGCACAAGGAATGCAGTAGAGATAAAGGCTAGTATACTTGGCTGGCTACTGGCCAATAGCAGCTCTCTAGGATGGTGGCCCATCTCATACAGTCCGACATAATCGAAAAACTGGAACGTAAGGCCACATGGAAAGACAAGACTACGGAGATCACGATGAAGTGGAAGACCTACCTGGAACGGATACCGACAGAAGGAAGAAAAGACATTCAGAGCAAGATTCAGACTTTGTGCCCGTGGCTGGGAATATAGGACTAAAGCACTGGGATAGCATAGGGGGGAGGGGGGAGGGAAAAAACTATTATGAAAATGCATGGTTAAAAGATAATATGTAAAATTTGTGTAAAACAATTTAAAAAATAAATATTAAAAAAAAAAAATAGGATGGTGGCCCACCCGGAACATTCCCAGTAAGTTAAACAGCCAATCCACCCTTGCCTGTATATCTCTCAATTGCATTAATTATTTCTGCATCAGCTGATATCCTTCCAGCAACCTCTGCTTGTTGTGTCTGAGGGGTTCACACTCTCTCAGGCTTTTCCTGTTGTCGAGCCAGGCTTGTGGAAGTGCTGATAGCCTTTCCCAAAGATTGCAAGACAGCAATTGTTGACCAAAAATGCAGGTGGTCTTTTAGCAGTACTTGAGCTTTTTTCCTAATTTTTTTTGGGGTATGGTGATTGTTTTGCCACTGTAATTATTGCAGAGATTATTAAATGTTTGGATTACGTTGTCTATTGTTTGAAGGTTTGTTGATTGTAAAGCACCTTGCGTGGAGGAAGATAAAGTTTAAAAAGAAATAAATACAGAGGGGGAAAGATTCAATTAAACTTAAAGCCTGGGAGAATGGAAGTGGTTTAACCTGGCCTCAGAAGGTCTACGGCTAGAAGCCCAGCAGACAGCTGAGAGGGAGACATAGGCCAGAGCTGGTCCTGTCTCTTGTCACCATCTATCTGTTGGAAAAATTGGCAAAAATACTTAGATATTCAGAGTTTGCAGTGGATCTTTGCTTCACTGGAGAAGGAGGCATTTCTTTCTGTGTAAAAATCTTTATTTCTAAGGGAAGGGTCCACAGGAAAAGCTACAAAATAACAAAGCCTAAGGCTACATCTCTACAGCTAGAGGAGAACAGACCGACCACAGGGTCTCACAACAACAACTGTAATGGAGATTCCTCTTCTTCTTGACCCCTAGAAGGAAATCACCTGAATACATTAACCAATGATTGTGAGTAAACAGACTTAGATTTCACAGGCTTTGTTTTCATTGGCTCTGTGCCAGGTTTCCTTCCAGGTCAGTCTAAACAATAGCACACAAGGTAAACAGATTAACCCTATAATGAGTGAATTAGACCTTGCAACACACACATATTTCCGACACTACCTTGCTCAAGAAGATAGGAAAAGGCTGAAGGTTCTGGGCAGGGTTCTATAGAATCCACCATTTCCTCCATGCTTCACAAAGATACTGCAGCTTATTCACTTGATATGACCTGCCCAATGATGATGTATATGTGTGAGACATTGCACTGTGCTACTTTCCTCCTCTGTGTGCTCTGAACAAAGCACATGAATGCAAAGAGATTATGATCAGCCTAAGGAGGTCAGGGTGGAGGTGTGGAATGGGATTCTGAACCCCTCCCCACATTCATTGCCTGCACAATGTCAGTGGTCTCAGGCTCATAGCCAGGGTTGTTGTTTTTTTTAAATTCAGGGGGCCTTTAAATGTCGGGGGGGGCACTGACATCACACAATTTTTTTTTAAAAAAAACCCTCAGGCTCGCCAGTTGGAGCACCTGTAAACAGCCCGGAGACAAAGAGGCTGCTAAGTTCTCCTGCATAAATGCGAATGGAAGCAGTTCCTGAGCCTCCGGGCATGTGAGACAGCTCTGAGCCCGGCAGCCTGACGCTGGTTGGCCTGGTTCCGCAGTGAGGCAGGCAGAAGGACTGGCAAGCTCACACAGCCCTGGCCTGCCTCCTGCTCCCTCGGTGGCAGAGCCTCACCTTCCCTTTGCAGCCTCCTCCCCAGCCCACTGGATTCCTGAGGAGTCTTGCCACCGCCGCACTTGTGGCCGCCCTTGGTTGATGCTGCCGGCCCTCTGCGGCCAGACAGGGCCACTGATGCTGCTGCTCCTCCTGCTGGCAGGCTGCGCCGCCCAGGTAAGTGCCCCCCTGGCTGCCATCCCCTCCCTCCCTCCCTCCCTTGACGGCTTCCAGCCTCCACAGGGCTCTGGGAAGCTGGGAAGGCAGCAGCTCTTCCTCCAGGACCTGGGCAGGTCTTTGCCTTCAGATCGTGCCACTGTTGCCATGTGGCTGGAGAGAGCACACCAGAGCCGTGCCAGGGAAACTGAGCAGCCACTTGGGAAAGGGGCAGCTGCAGCAGTGGAGAAGCAAGCCGTGCTTGAGGAAGGGGCAGGGGTGGCAGTCCTGGGCTAGATGGAAGTCGTGGGGCCTTCTCAGGAAGTCAGGGGGCCGGGCCCCAAAATGCTCCAATGTAGCTACGGGCCTGAGTGGTCTTCTGTCTTTCCAAACCTGTGACCCACTTTTAACCCCTGTAGGTGGCCACTGAATTGCAAGCATGTGACAGGAAGAAACCAGTGGTTACTAGGCATGGCTTGGCAACCAGTGGGATTTGGGGGAAGGGGCATGCGGGGCAGCTGCTAGCAACAATGTAATATTACTTCTGGGGAAAGCCAGAAGTGATGTCACACCTCTCTAGAAATTGCCAGAAACTCCATGATAAAACCAGAGAGTTTTTGGTGATTTCTAGAGAACACTAACTTTTACTTCTAGGTTTTCCGTGAATGTGACATTATGCTGCTGGTGTAACGGCCTTAAAAAAAAAATTCCCTCCTGCTGCTGCTTTGGGAAATGAGTTGCAGGGGTAAAGGATCCCTTGCCCCCATCAGGGTGGTGGCTGACAAGAGTAAAGTCACATAACATCATATTTATATGTCAGGAAGAGCCCTGCCTTGTATTTAGGGTCACTAGCGGTTATGGGATAGCCTGAATTATAGAATGAGCCTGATCTTCAGCCACAAGCTCCATAGTCTCTCGGTATCTGAAAACCAACAGCCTCATTGGCTGCTATTGTGCAATCGACCAATCAGGGAAGACTATGACTTTTGGCGGGAACAAACCCTACTGGTCCTAAGCACTCACTTATGATCGGACCTTACTGTTCTTGGGGTGTAGTTTAGCCAGTTCCAAACGGTATATAAGTTGAGGTTTGTTCTGTGCGTTCTGTTCTGTTCTAATAAACTGAAATCACTGGTTAAGAAAAAGAGCTGGCTGATCTCAAGTTACAACACTAGCCCTTGGCTAGTTACCTGCAGGTGCATGGGGTGGGGAGGGGACTGTAGAAATCCACATCCCATGATGGTCTAGGAATCCCCCAAATTGCTATAGTTTATACTGTAGAGATTTGGGAAATCACTAGAGCATTGTGTGCTTCTGGTCCTCCCACAAATTTGCTTCTGCAGCTCCACTGAGCAGCAGTAGGAGGCTGGGGGCAGAAAGCTGCTTGCCATAGCAGGCAACCTGACAATACTTATTCCTGTCCAGCATGAGCTGCGGCTAAGCCAGCGCTTTCTAGGTGTGAGTCAACCACGACTACTGAGAGCTTAAATCATCTTTATTCAACTTCACACGTATTCAGAAAATGATTTACTCACAATCAAGCTGATATCTGGGTGGATAGTTACATCTTGTGATCTAGGTCAGTTCTATAGCCGTGGTGAGAGAAGAGACGGGCTTCCCCTCTCCTTTGCAGTAAGGGTTGATGAACAAAGAAACGGAAAAGAACAATAAAACTCCTATCTTTGCCCCTCTGAGCTCAGGAAATTACTCTTAATGAGCTAGGGCTGCCAAATGCAGCCGGGGGGCGGGGAATCCCCCGTTTTGGAGCCTCGATTCCCGGCGCGCCGGAATCGGGGCCCGGGGGAAACCCCACCCCCGCGTGCGCGTCACCTGGAAGTGACGTCGCACGCTGGGGGCGGAGCCACGCCATTTGAGGGGGAAACAAAGAGTTTTCCCCTCAAATGGCAGCCATTTGAGGGGAAAACTCTTTGTTTTCCCCTCAAACGGCGTGGCCCCGCCCAATGTGTGACGTCACTTCCGGTGACGTCCTGGCGGCGCGCGCGCGCACATCCGCAACCGGCTCCCGGACCGGGAAGAAGATCCCCCGCCGGTAAGAAATTAACATTTGGCAACCCTATAATGAGCCAGTCAGAGGGAAGCTTCTGGGACCCCTAACTGTGGACTCCAATTCCCAGGGTGCAACTACTCTTAAAGGTACATTAAAGCTGGCTGGGGCAGCACAATACTACTTGGCTTAAAAGGAGGCCTCTCCACCACTGAGAGACCTCACCTTGCCTGTCTGCTGTTCCTTTCAGAGTATGTGCGAAGAGTGAGAGAAGGAATAGCACTCTTGTTCTTCATGGATGCACATTGGCAGCAAATCCTCCCAACAGCAGTGAAAATACAGCCAGTGGCTCTTCAGGGGCTCATAGCCCAGCAGGTGAAGCTCTGAGGGACCTCTAGACCCATGAGCTGGAGACCTCCACACTGTGACTGCAGCCTATGATATGGAGTCGTTTGTTGTAGTTCAAAGTTAATCTCACCAGCTGCTGCCTGGGAAATGGCAGACTGTGCTGCATGGATATTTCCAGAGAACAAGTGTAGCTTTGCTGAAGCCCCACAGTCAGAATGAACTTCCGGGATAGCTGGCTGCCAAAAGGGATAATGGAAGCGGGAGGAGATGTGCCCAAGAGACGCAGGCATGCTGAAAAACGGGGGCAAGAAGAGTGTGTTTCTTTCCTGCCCCCGTTCCAAGGTTGGCACAGCCTGTGAGAGAATTCCCCATGCTAAGTCGCTGTGTGGCTGGAACAAAACGGAAAGGGCCAACCTCTCTGGCACGGGGGACTCAGTAACGAGGAAGGAACCTGCAGGTGTATTGTTTCTCCAGACCAAATGATTCCCCGTGAATATGGCTTTCCAAATATGTTTGTTTTTGCAGATAATTAAACTGCAATTACCTCACAAATAACGCTAACGAAGCAATTAGAACAAGGGGGAGAAGGAGATCAGGCAAGCAAGAGACTTCCTCTTAGCTTTCCTAGCAAATGTTTTCTTTTGGGCACATTCAGATGTTGTGTGTGTTTGTTTTTAAAGCCTCAGCAACAGCAAAATACTGTGAGTTTAGAGTCTCCCCCAGAATACCCTCTCTTGCAGTTTTTAGACTAACTTACTGAGCATTCCTTTCAAGAAGTTATAAACAGTCAGTTCAGCAAAACCAGGGAAATTCTGCCCTCACCAATTACTGTTGTTGGCAATGGTTACTATACTTACCAGGCAGTCCTTGTGAGCTTTAGATAGAAATATCACCATCTAAGGTGATGGGAACTACTGTCAAGTTGCATCCAACTTATGGTAATTCTGTAGGGTTTTCAATGCAAGAGACAAGCAGAGCTGACCTGCCATTGCAAACCCTGGACTTCCAAGAACTAACCAGGGCTGACCTTCCTTACTTCCCAGATCTGATGAGATTGGGCAAGCCTGGGCCATCCAGGTCAGGAAATCACCATCTATTCTGTACCCTTTGTATTCTGTGCCTTTTTGATATCTCTGCTTCCATTTCCCCCTCCTCTAGCCAGCTCAAAGGAGACATGGTGAACAGAGATTCCCATTATTTTTCAAAATTCATTGATCAGACACTCTGGGGCCCAGTTCCAACAGGGTTTGTGGCAGACGGGAAAAAGGGAAGTGAAAACATCCCTTGGCACCCTTTCCGCAACCTGGAATGGTCCCAGGGAGTCTCTGCTTACCCCCTTGTGGAAAACAGACAAACACTGATATGGGTACCTGAATTTTTGCACATAGTGATTTTTTAAAAGCTCATTGGGATCTCTGTTCTTGAAAGTGATTTGACCCCCCCACTGGTCTGCCAGCTGAAAATATGCTTCATGCATCTGATGGAATAATCTCTACTCCATAAAAGATTCCTGTCATAATACATTTGTTAGTCTTTGATGCCACAAAACTCTTTTTTGTGGCTGAGCGTATATCAAGTGCTATTCCAGAGAATCCGAGTGGGTAACAACATGTTATTAACTGGAACATAAACATGTATTTGTAGCCAGTCCTTTTTGTTTAACTCTGGCACCAAATGCATGCTTCAAAAGAAACATTTTTTTCCACTGATTTCTGTCTGTGTTTGGGGAGATCTCAGGGAAGGAGGATGATTCGGTGTCCTTGGTGTTTGTCCTTGGTGCGCTGTTGGTATAACTATTGCATACATTTGAGCTGCGCACAGAAACATCACTGTCTGTATCTCTTGCATTCCTCTCTTGGATTGCAAGGGGACCTTTGTTGTAGCAGCCCCATAGATGTCAAACTATGGTTGCAATCAGGCCTTTTTTGCTGGGGGAATGTGCCGGAACGGAGTTCTGGAACCTCTTTGACAAAATTCTTTTAAAAATGTTTAAAAGTTCATGAGTTTTCAGTAAGCAGATTGAAAACTTCATTTCCCTCTTGAGAGTTCTGGCACCTCTTTCCCCCCAGAAAAGCCTTTTTTGCAATCCTCTGCACACTCACTTGGGAATTCATCCCATTGCACTCAGTGGCATTTCCTTAACCAGTTTAGGATTGCTGTGTAACTGTGGTGCCTTGAAGGATATAAAACCCCAGTCACAGGACTCCAGAAAATCCAGTCATGCTTTGCAGAGATAGTGGCACTGTTATGTCCGCTGTCTACCTCCAGGGGCCAGCAAATACTCCTGAGCTTGAATCTGTACAAACAATACAGACTAGGTTCCTAGTCTCTTCACTTGGGAACCAATAGGACCGTGGCGGGAGATTTGAACCCACCAACGGGACCTAGGGGGTGTCCCTCAGGTGTGTATATAGTTGGTCATTCGGCCAGTATTCCGTGTTCTTGTTGTGTACCAGTAAACCATGCTGATCACTGTATCTGTCTCTGTGGTTTCTACATGCGTCTAACCCACTACACTTCAATGGCGATGAGGATGGGATCCCGCTGAGCATCCCAGCCGGGCTGATGGGGCACAACGGAAGACAACGCAGAGCTACCTACGCTCCTCCGAACAATGAGCAATGAGGGTGAGCACGCCGCTTCCCAGCCGCAACCGATCAGCACAATGGTCGTTGCTCCAGGATCGGGGCTGGTACATTTGATACAGCCCGTCCACTGCAATGGGGAGCCTGGGTCACCGGCCTGAAGTCAGTCCTGATATTCTATCAGGTGACGGATGAGGCCAGGAAAAAGGGCCTCATACTCGGGTCATGTGGCCCCGCCATCGTAGAACTAGCCCAGTATCTACTTTCCCCCAAGAAGCTTGATGACTGCACCTTCGATGAGATCATAATGGCAGTCCAGAACCACTACACGCCCAAGCCGTCGGAGATGACGTGCCACGTGGTGTTCCACCAGCGGAGTCAACAAGGCCACGAAACGGCAGTAGAGTTCCTCGCGGAGCTCTGCCGCCTGGTATCTGAGTGCAAATTCGGAGCGCACTTGGACACGGCCCTCCAGGACCGTTTCGTCACAGGACTCCGGGAGGAGAAACTACAGCGACGCATAATGGAGGGTGAGACGGTCACAATATCATTGGCCATCGCCACTGCCACTGCATGGGGGAGGTCCCACCCGACCACCACCACCACGCACAAGGCTGCCCTCACCCTGCCTGGTGACCCCGAGGGAGCGGAGGTCCACCGCACGCAAGCACCGCACCGCACGCTAGCACCACACGCGAGCTCCACATGCAAGCAACCCAGCTCATCAGCCCAGGAGTGTGCCAGTTGTGGTGAAAGGCATGAGAGGAGAACAGGCCGTTTCTGAGACGCAATGTGTCGTAACTGCGGGTGCACGGGCCACATCGCCAGGGTCTGCCACTTGAAGGGAACTAGCCAGGCCCAGCCGCCATGCCACACGCCGACTTCGAGGACGACACTGCATTGGAGGACCTCTATCACCTCACTCATGCAGCGGAACAGGTACTGAAACTCCCATACCAATCGCCCACCCCTAAAATACAAGTCAGTGTAAAAATCAAGGGGTCCTCATGCCTTATGGAGCTAGACTCTGGCTCCGCGGCCTCAATCATTTCCGAGGCCATGCTCAATTGCTTATGCCCTAAGGGGGGACCCTGCTTGCGCCCATCCCCAGTGACGCTCATGGACTTTCAGCAGAACTGAGTGCCAATTAAGGGGGTCGGGGGTTTCCGAGTACAGTACCGCGGATTCAAGGGCCATCTAGACTTGATTGTGGAAGAGGGCGACCTGGTCAGCCTGCTGGGTCACGCATGGTTCAAGCCCCTGGGAATCTCAATCGAGGGAGTCCAGCTATGTGCAGCCCATGATTTCCGAGGAATATGCTGTGATTTCCCTGTCATTTTTGATGACTCTCTGGGCTGTTATATGGGCCCCCCGGTGTCCCTGCGTCTAGACCCCAAGGTGGCCCCCATCCGAATGTGTGCCAGGACAGTTCCGTTGTTGGTCAAGCCTAAAATCGATGTGGCCCCTTGTTCTCCTCTCATGCCTTTCACCACAACTGGGTGTGGGGGCCCCACCAGGCCACCGCGTTTCGGAATGTAAAAGAATTGTTGATCTTCAACTCAGCCCTGGCCCACTTCGACGAGGCACTGCCAGTGGTTCTGGTGTGCGATGCTTCTCCTTACGGCGTTGGAGCAGTACTGGCACATTGCCTCCCAGACGGGCGGGAGGTCCCAGTCGCATATTACTCGCATACTCTGTCTGTGACGGAGTGGAACTATGCCCAGATAGATTGTGAGGGACTCAAAATCGTGGCCAGGGGTAAAGAAGTCCTACAACTTCATCTATGGCCGGCCGTTCACAATTGCCACAGACTACTGGCCATTCCTCGGCCTCTTCGCGCCAGACCGCCAGATGCCACAAGTCAGCTCCCCGCGGGTCTTGTGGTGGTTCATTACATTACAATTACAAGCTGCTACACCACCCGGGGAAAGCTATGAGCCACACCGATGCCCTTAGCCGACTTCCCCTGCCAGACGTGGTTGAGGATCCGGCCCCAGCACACCTTGTCCTCCAGCTGGACGGCCTTCCAGAAGCTCCGCTGCAGGCTGTGGACATTGCCCTCCACTCAGCTTGGGACCCCGTCATATCCCGGGTTCTGGGCTGGGTGGTGAGGGGGTGGCCTGCAAAGACTGAGGGCCCATAGTTCATTATATCTACGGCCCGCCGGGAGGAACTGTCGGTGCACAAAGGCTGCCTGCTGTGGGGATGCAGGGTTGTAGTCCCCAGCGCCCTTCGCCAACAAGTTCTCCAGGCCCTTCACGAAGCGCACCCAGGCATCGTAAGAATGAAAGGCCTCACTCGGAGCTACATTTGGTGGCCAGGCATTGATGCAGAGGTAGAGGCATGGGTGAAACAATGCCCGACCTGCCAAGCTGTCCGACCCAGCCTGCCGAGCACGCCTTCACAGGCATGGGAATCCACACACACCCTGTGGTCCCGGCTCCACATAGACTTTGCCGGACCATTCCACGGATTGCTATTCCTAGTGACTGTGGACTCCTATTCAAAGTGGCTGGAGATAATCCTTGTTTCTGCAACGTCCACAAAGGCCACTATCCGTGCCCTCCGTAAGATCTTCGCCACCCTTGGGTAGCCCAACACCATCGTATCGGACAATGGGACGGCATTTACTTTGGAGGAATTCCAACAGTTCCTCCGCAACAACTTGATCAGACACATCAGGTCGATGCCTTTCCACCCCGCTACAAACAGCCAAGTGGAACGCATGGTCCGCACGATGAAGGAAGCTTTAAGCTGCCTGATGGAGGGCGACTGGGAATTTCGCATCGCCCATTTCCTTCTTGTGCAATGAACAATGCCCAACCCCGTAAGCGGTCGCTGCCCAGCTGAACTCCTCATGGGTCGGAGACCAATCATCCTCCTGGACCGCCTGCACCCAGGACCGCGGAACTCCTCCGAGCAGCGGGAAGCGCCTCGCGGCTTCTTCCCAGAGGACCCCGTTTTTCTCAGAAATTTTGGAAGGGGCCCGGGATGGATCGCCGGCCGAGTCATCCATCCCACTGAATGTGGGCAGGTCCTTCGGAGACACATAGATCAGCTCCGACGGCGCATACTTCCAGAGCATCCGAGTACGCAGGTGCCAGAGCACCCAGAGGTGAGCACCCAAGATGCCCCAGCTCAAGACCTCTCAACAGAGGAGCACCAGAACCTTGAGCCAGTCCCCACAGCACTTGCCCCATTAGGCACCCTCCCGCACGCGGGATAAAGCTCGGAGACCGTTAGGTAGCTAAAGCTGAGAACCAACACTCTCCCACGGCACCTAAGAGAAACTCAGACAATACAACTCCCTCCTGCACATCTGCATAGATAAGTATTTCGGCGCAAAGCAGAACAAGCACAGAAAGGAATGCAGTAGCAATTAACCAGACACAGTCTGAGCTCCCCAACCCCCATGGCAGCGTAGGTTAGGCTGAAAGTCTATGACTGGTCCAAAATCACCCATTCAGTTTCCACAGCAAGAATCTGGGTCTGGCAGACCCTGCTCTGAAGCACTAACTACTATGCCACACTGGTATCACAACTAAACTCCAGACAACAGATCTCTCCCCCCCTGGAGAAAATAACTGCTTTGGAGGGTGGACTCTATGGCATTCTATTCAGCTGAGGCTTCTCCCCTCTCCAAACTCTGGCTTCTGTAGACTCCACCACAAAATCTCCAGGAATTTCCAAACCTGGAGCTGGCAACCCTAGTCAGGACTGGTCCCAATGAGTTCCCCACAAAGGCCAAAGTAGGCCTGGAAAGGGCCTCCTCCCCTTGCTTTTTTACTGACAACACTTGGTTGTCTAGCAACAGCCACTGAGGGGAAAGTAGGGTTGCAAGCTCTGAGTAGGGAAATACCTGGAGATTTGGGGGATGGATCCTGTGGAGGGCAGGTTTTGGGGAGGGGAAGGATCTCAGCAGGGTATAATGCCTAGGGTCTACCCTCCAAAGCAGCCATTTTCTCCAGGGGAACTGAGCTTTGTCATCTGGAGATCAATTGTAACAGCGGGAGATCTCCAGGTCCCACCTGGAGGTTGACAACCCTAGGGGAAAGTGAGCTACACAGCAGGAAGAGAAGAGAATGGTTTGATGGCCGCTGGCCCACCTCAGTAGCCAGCCAGCAACTGAGGAACCAAGCAGGAGAAGCTTCTTCATCAGGAGAGACAGCCATTTTGGCAGTTTATTCTGACAGGGAGTGGGGGGGAGGAGCAGACCCAGCCCCCAGCCAATGGCATGCAAGTACTCTTGAATGGCAGTTGATGGGCCAATGGCTGATGGAGTGCACAGCATAGCCAATGGGAGAGCTGAAAAGTGCCAATACGTTAGGGCTTTTATAAGTCAATCCTATTTAGAGTAATTAGAGACTGCAGTGAGTCTTACTTCCCATTACAAAGTTTTTGGTTGATGGGGTGCTGTTGGTGGAACAGAGAAATGGCTGGGCTCTGAATATGGATGGGACTGTGACGTTTTCATTTTTCTGCTACAGAAAGAGTCTCTCATATCGTTGCCCTAGTGTTTGCCTGGGGAATCTCCCAATTGCCTGATCCTTTGTCTTGTGACTAATTAATGCACCAAATCAAATTAGAAGGAAGATTAATTGGATGGAAAATCACTGGATTTATAAGGCTGATGAAAGGAGATACAGAGAGGGTGAAGGAATGCTTGGTGCTGAAGGAGGAAAGACTTTTTTCAGTTTGGTGTAGTGGTTAAGTGCGTGGACTCTCATCTGGGAGAACTGGACTTGCACCTGCTGGATGACCTTGGGCATGCCATAGTTCTGGCACAGCTGTTCTTGAAAAAGAGCAGTTTCTGTCAGAGCTCTCCCAGCCCCACCTACCTCACAGGGTGTCTGTTGTGGGGAGGGGAAGGGAAAGGAGTTTGTAAGCCGCCGTGAGACTCCTTTGGGCAGAGAAGGGCGGGGTATAAATCCAATCTCCTCCTCTTCCTTCTCCTATTACTTTTGCCAGGGTGGCACTGGCTATTTGACTGGTTCGAAGGGGCAACTTCAAGGCCAAGAATCTTTCAATGACTAGATTTGCTTTGATGGCCTTGATTGATCCAGTCTAGCCTTCTGTCAGGTGAATGCTTGGTTTGATTTGATGTTTTTCTTGAAAAGCACTTTGGCAGTCACTATTTGAAGGGGCTGGAGAAGAAAGCAGATATTCAATGCATAGGTCACTTTGGGAAGCCTTGCCTCATGGAAATACCAAGAACAATGGAAAAGGCAGTGCGAAGAAGCCCCATGCTGGTGCATTTTAACTTGGCTCCAGCTTTGCTCCATGTCACATAAGAAATATGGCAGGCAGATACACGTGGCCGGATTAGAGGCAGTAACCCATTTGAAGCTTACAAGAGCTGCCAACTCTGGCGTCACAAATTGCTGTAGATTTGGGAGCAGTGCCAGGGGCAGGTGGAATTTGTGGAGGTGGTTCAGTGGGGCTGTGATATCAGAGAGTCTACCCTCCAACGCAACAATTTTCTCCAGGGAGAATTGATCTCTGTAGTCTGGAGATCAGTTGTGAATCCAGGAGAATATGTTCTGCCTGGAGCTGGCAACCCTAGATACTGTGAGCCTTGAATTGCTAGCTCCAGATTGAGAAATACCTGGAAATTTTGGAGGTAGAACCTGAGGAGGGTGGGGTTTGGGGAGGGGAGCAACTTCCATGGGGCATAATGTCATACAGTCCACCTTCCAAAGTGGCCATTTTCTCCAGGGGCATTCATCTCTCTAACCTGGAGATCAGTTGTCATCCCAGGAGATCCCCAGCCACCACCTGGGAGTTGGCAACCCTAGGTGAGCCCCTATTTGCTTGCAGAGAGACAATTAATTCTTACCAGGAAATGTTATTTTCCCTTTCCCATTTCCCTATGCCTGGGGCTTCAATGAAAATGCAGTGGATTTGATTGCATACCATCAAAGTGAAATGAAGGACATGAGGTAGGTTTTTAATGTCCAGCAGATGGACCTCTTGCTTTGCTGTAAAGTGTGCTTTGCTTTTATTTTTTATTTTTTAAAAAACAAACACACCCTACAGCTTGGTGTAGTGATTTGGCGTAGTGGTTAAGAGTGGCGGACTCTAAAATGGAGAACTGGGTTTGATTCCCCATTCCTCCATATGAAGTCAGCTGGGTGACCTTGGGTCAGTCACAGTTCTTTCAGAGCTGTTCTTTCAAGGGCAGTTCTTGAAAGAGCTGTCTCAACCCCACCTACCTCACAGGGTGTCTGTTGTGGGGAGATGAAGGGAAGGGGATTGTAAGCCGCTCTGAGTGAAGGGAGGGATATAAATCCAATTCTTCTCCTGAACAGAGGGACACCCTCTCAGGTACACTGTCTAGGGAATCTGTCCCCTAGCATACCACTCAAGTTTTTTTTCTCCTGGTCCCACCCAGAGCATTATATATAAAGTTCCAGATCGTTCTTCAGCTGTTGTATTGGTCAAACTGAGGCCAGTTTCTTTTTTGGAAAAAAAAACAGACTCCAAAATGCATTCAAAATGCAGTTATTGGGCACTTTGTCTATGGCAGTGGTGGCGAACCTTTGGCACGCGTACCAGAGGCGGCACTCAGAGCCCTCTCAGTGGGCACCCGTGCCATCACCCCAGCCAGGCCCAGATGTCATTAAAGTGTGGAATTCTCTGCCAAATAATTTTAAGGTAATGAAAACATTTGGGATTGCTTTCCTTACCTTGTTTGGATCATCTTATGTTAATGTATGAGTGTTTTTTTCTAAAGTAAAACCTCAGTATTCAGGTTAAATTGCCGTGTTGGCACTTTGCGATAAATATGTGGGTTTTGGGTCGCAGTTTGGGCACTCGGTCTCTAAAAGGTTCACCATCACTGGTCTATGGGGTCTTGACCTGTTCTGGAAGTATTTGTAACTGACCTGGGGTTTCAGGAGCCACTGTAGGAGTGGGATTTCACTCTTTGAGGCCAGATCGGTTTGGAGTTTATTCAACTTGCATATTTCATGTAAGTGTTTTAAATCACTGGCCTCTAACGGGTGGGTCATGACCTTACCAAAGGTGGCTTCGCAGCTATTTTTTGGAAACAGCAGCAGGCAGCAATAAGGCAGGAGTGGAGAGAAATGGAAAAGGGGAGGAAGAGAACAGTGGGTCTCATTAGACAAATGGATGCAGCACTGCCCCAAATATGTATGCATGAGGTAAACAGGTGGAAAATGGGATTTGTGTTATAAGTTGAGGTCAAATATTTGGGTCCTACCCCTGGCAAGGCCAAGTGCCACTGTATTACATCTGTTGCTGTCCACCAGAGGAAGGAAGCTAGGAAGTGAGTTGAAAGAACTTAAGCAGCCTAAACCACCTCTTGCTTCAAGGCCCTTCTTGGGGCCTTGACAACTCAAGCTTTATGGTGTTTTGACACCCACTTGATGTTGTGTCTATATGGGAGAAGCCTGGTCTCCAACACAGTGTGCTACTGTGGGACAAGAGTGGCATGTATGAATGAAACCTGGTTTGAGGAGTCTGATGTTGTTCCATCACAATAACCCCAGCTGGGTATGTGGTCCTTCATCAGACCCAAACTGGAGGATGAGGAGATGGCATTTGCCATAACCTTCCATGAATCTTCCTCCTTTTGCAGAGACCCAATGCAGAAGATTGAAAGCAGAGCCCATCAGAGCTTGGAAGCTAAGCAGGATTAGCCATGGTTAGCATTTGAATGGGAGATGACCAAGGAAGTCCAGAGTGGCTGTGCAGGAGAAGGCAATGACAAAATACCTCTGCTTATTCCTTGCCTTGAAAGCCCCATGATGGGTTGCCATAAGTCAGTTGCAACTCAATGGCACTTATTATTATTTTATCTGGTGCTGGGTTCCAGAGTGGGTGTCCTGCTGGACTAGAATCCCCCTAATTGTCCATCAAATGCTCTATCAGGGCCTGCAGAGGTGGTCTCTAGCCTGGTGCTTCTGAGATGGTGCTTCTGGAGGACTGCAATATACATGCAGAGGTGTCTGTTTTGTGGTATGTTGAGGCTTTCTTAGCTGCTGTAGCTGCCTGGGGTCCTGTTGTATTGTGCCTGATGCACAAAAAGGGTCATATGCTAAAGTTAACTATCTGCCTTGAGCAATTTTTTCTGGTGAGATGCTACGGGGCTGGATATTCATCCCATGCCTTGGTCAGACCATTTTCTGCTAAGGGAACCTCTGCAGGGGCAGCAGACCTGTTAGGATGATCTGTTCTCAAGATGGATGGACTTGACCACTTTCCAGAACGCTGTGGGGGGTTTTTTGGGTGCTCAAATGGTGAATCTGTTGAGGTCTTCACTGGAGCTTGGGATGCCAGGCTTCAGGAACCAGTTGACAGGGTTATTGTCTCTACTAGGAGCCCTGTGGAGACCAAAAGAGGTCAGGAAAACAGCTAGAGCAATGTTAGTGGAAGACTCTTGCTAAATCTGTGGGGACAGCAGTGAAGAAGCATGATTTTCCTGCAGCCAAGTACCAATTGATTCATATCCTGCACCACAGTGTAGGATCATGTGGTGGTTAATGACTCGTACAGTGGAGTCCCAAACTGTTTGGAAACCAGGTATAAGCTGTGGCACTTTTGTGTGTTTCTTTGCTGATAAAAGCTGATAGATTTTCTCCAACTTAGAAGCAAGGTTGGCTGTACATCAGGGAGAAGTCATGTTTATCTGAAACACCACCTGGTCCATTTTTGAGGGATATCAGGGCTTGTCTCCCTAATAGATGTAGAGAGGATCCAAGGTATTGTGTGTGCAAGTTAGATCCTTGTCCCTCATGGCTGATTAAATCCTCACTTGAGAAGGTGAGTGATTAAAATGTGGAATTTGCTGACAGAGGATGTAGTGATGGCCAGAGGCATAGACACCTAAAAGGGGATTAGACAGATCAGTGGAGGATAAGTCTTTCAATGGTTGATAGCCATGGTGACCAAATGGAACCTCCACCTTCAGAGACAGTAAATCTCTAAATGCCAGTGCCAGGAGGTAATATCAGGGAAGGCCTCGGCCTCTATGCCCTGTTGTTGGCCTTCCAGAGGAACTTGCTGACCTGTCAGAACCCACAGCTAACAACGAAGTACACGCATTCAGGAACGGTTATACTTTTATTGCAAAGCTATAGATGCAGTAACACAAGCACTGTTAAGAATGGCGGCAACCCATAGAGCCTAATAGGATATAGGGTATTTGTATGCACCCCCCCATGGCATGGGCCAATTAGGTACCCTCCCGCGCACTTAGGAAACGTTAGGTGGCTAAAGCTTTGAATTAGGAGTCTCTCACAGTACATAGGAGACCTCCAGACAACACAACCTCCTCCTGCACATCTGTAGAGATAAGCATTTCATCACAGGCAGAACAGCAGGGATAGGAATGCAATAGCAATTAACCAGACACAGAACGAACTCCCCAACCCCCATGGCAGCATAGCTGACATGACCATTGTGTGAGACAGGCCACTGCAGTAGATGGACAACTGGTCTGATCCAGCAGGGCTCTGCTTATTTTATGTTCCTATGATCTACTTGTGAGAATCAGCAGTACTTCCTTAGCCAGTGGTAATTTCCTGAAATCAATCAATCTATCTGTCTGTCTGTCTGTCTATCTATCTAGTTGGAGTCTGCTGACTGAGCTGCGCATAGGTAAAGTCAGGTCAGTCAGCATTAAAAACCCAGTGTCTGATTGTGGTGGAGTTAAATAAAACCCCAATCCAGTGGCACCTTAAACACCAACTATATTTTTTTCAGCATACACTTTCGTGAGTCACAGCTGTGGCTCACAAAAGTGCATATTGAAATAAACAATGTTAGTCTTTAAAGCGCTACTGGACTTTGGTTTTATTTTGTGGTAGAGCTGGCAAGCCTGGGAGCGACTTCACAGGTCAGCCCTTTGAGGTGGGCCCGACACCTGGAGTGGCCCTCAGCAAACTGTCCCTTCCTGCACATTGTAGAAATGGAGCTCTTCCCCGACACATGCCCTGTACTCTTCCCCCGCCCCTTCCTGCAGAGAGGGATGCTGCAGCTGTCAAAAACAGGTGACGGGTGAATAGTGGCTGTAAACATCAGGGAGGTTAGCTTTCAGTCCACTGTATTGTTCCCTCTGGAGCTCTGCATGGCTGGATTCTGGTGGAATGCCTCTCTTGATAGCTGATAATTCAGCTTGATTTAAATATGATGTTGGTTGGTGACCCAAAAGCACTCTTCCTTGTTGCATTTTGCCCTCCCACAGAGTCTGGTTGAAACAGGGCTGCTGTCCACGCCAAGAAAGGAAGCAGGGCTCCTTGAAACTGAGCTGCTACCCTGTGCCATATGAGGCAGAACCTCATGGGTGTGTTAGTTTTGCCAGTTGTCATGTTTAGATTAGGCCATACACTGGCTGGAATTAGGGTTGCCAATTCTGGACTGGGAAATTCCTGGTGTTTTGGGGATGCAGCTTGGGAAGAGGTTTCAGCAGAGTATAATGCCATGCAGTCTACATTCTAAAGTGACTATTTTCTCTAGGGGAATTGTGTAGTTTTGAGATTAGTTGTAATTCTGGGAGATCTCCAGGCTCCATCTGGGGGTTGCTAACCCTAGCTGGAATGCATTTTTGCATTCCTTTCCTGCCTGTCGGTGGAAAGTCCCTTGTCTCATTTCCAATGTGGAATGAGGAACAGTTTAGTAGTCCCCTCTGGAAGTACCAACTCCTGTGTCTTCAGGTGTGTCTGGAGCGTGTAACAATGCCAGTCAGACATGTCTCACAATTGGTATGTCTTGGGCCCTCATGCCTACTCCAGGGAATATAGAAGCAGTTTAAGTATTTGGAAGTAAATTTAATTTTCCCTGTTTTTGAGAGAAACATATACAACAATATTCCATTTCCAGACTTCTCTTGTAATTGAGGTGTCTTGGATGGTGTGTGCACCAAATATGTGGTTTGTACCTATGGGCAATTAATTAATTAATTATCGTATGACATTGTGCGTAGAATAGCCAGGAGATCCTAAGATTGTCTGGCAGTCAGAAGTTCTAGCTCTTTTATCATTGTGAACCACTAGGTGGCAAGCTAGATTTGTTTTTAAGGCAAGAGACATTTCAGAGGTGGTTTGCCATTGCCTGCCTCTGCGTCATGACCCTGGTATTCCTTGGAGGTTGCCCTTCCAAATACTAGCCAAGGCTGACCCTGCTTAGCTTCTGAGATCTGACAGAATCGGGCTAGCCTGGGCTATCCAGGTCATGGCTATGACTATGGGTGGAAACCCTTTAACCATTTGGTAGCATTTACTTAATGTATTCCTAATTCCAGCCTTCCTGCCAGGAGCTCAGAGCATACTGTGTACATAGTTTCTCCCTCCTCCATTTTGTTCTTACAGCAATGCTGTGAGATAGGTTAGGCTGCAAGAGAGTGATTGGCTCAATGTCACCCAGTACATTTCATTTCAAGTAGTGATCTGAACTTGGGTCTCCCCTGGCCCTAATCCAGTACTCTAACCACCGTACCGCACTGGTTCTCCCTTCAGTTTGATTCCTTCCCATATACCCTCTTTGAAGGAGAGATGTACAAAATTTCTATGTGGGAAGTACCTTCTGAGTTTCATGGGAAGAGAGATGCCTGCCCCATTTTATGAGGGTTTTCTTTAAGGAATTGGGGTGCCTTGGACTATGTCTGCAGTGCATTTCAGATTTCTAGATCATGGAGAAGCCTCCTAACAATTTTGCAGTCCCCGTGAGTGAGCATGCCTTCATATAAATGTAATACTTTGATTTCAATGCTGGGCAACTTCCCTCCTCAATTGTTCTGGAGACTCCTCTGCAGTCTGCTGGTTATCTCTATAGCAACGGCTGCCTTCGTGGTGGCCCATCCTTCCGCATGGTGCACAGAGAACTCACTAGATAGAAAAATTCCTGTCTGTACTTAACACCCCTTGGGGAATAAAAACTCTGATGCCTGATGTCTCTGGTTCTGCCAGTCTTAAAAAAATTATACAGCTGAACTAGAAGAGTTCGGAGGTCAGTTTGAGATGATCGGGGCTGTGCAGTGATTTCCAGGGGAAGACCAGATTGTGTGTGCCAGATGTGACAGATAACTGAATGATGGGGGTATGTGTGACTTTAGAGTGTCACCCTCAGTAATGCCCCCCTTTGCCATCTCTGACTGGGACCAGGAGGAGAGCAAAGAGCTATGGGTCATTGATGCACTGGTTCTGGGCCAAACCAAATAGGCGGTGGAAGATGCATGCAGCGGACATCAAGAGATTTCTTCATTATTATTTTACTGTTGATAGGTGTGATCCATATTTGACTGAAGAGCAGGACTTGTACCCCACCCTTCACTCAGAGTGGCTTACAATCCTCTCCCCACAACAGACACCCTGTGAGGTAGGTGGGGCTGAGAGAGCTCTGAGAGAACTGCTCTTGAGAGAACTGTGACTGACCCAAGGTCACCCAGTTGCTGTATGTGGAGGAGTGAGGAATCAAACCTGGTTTTCCCAGATTAGAGTCCACTGCTCTTAGCCACTACACCAAAGTGAAGGTGTGATGGGGAGAAGAAGAGGGCATAACTGGGAGCCAGTGGTAGTACAGTGGCTAGAAGAACTGGGAGAAGTGGGTTCAGTTCTCCACTGTGCCTTGAAACTCACTAGGAGAGTTTGGGCCAGTCACTCTCTAAGCCTAACCTACCTCATAGGGTTGTTGTGAAGATAAAATGGAGAGGAGAAAATTATGTTTCTTACCCTGAGCTCCCTTGTGCAATGGTGGCATAAAAATGTAATAGATAACATTTCTAGTGAGGCATTTTCCCAATCAACCCCCCCGCCGCCATGGGCTGCTTTTTTCTCTCCATGTTATGTGGAGTTTGAGCTGTTCTGCAGGCTCTTCTCTTGAAAGAGCTGAGCTGCCATTTTTAGTTTTAGAATCTGGTATCTCCTCCTGAAATGGTCAGTTATTCGTATGCATCAAAATGAGATCTCCCCTCCCTGAAATAGGTCACCTTCTCTAAGCACCTGTCAGAAACAATGTTCTTCTGAGGGCAGATGACCTTTTTGTGCCTGTGCAGCAGAAGAATCGTATCTGAGGCAGAATCATTAGCTTGATGGGAGGAAGCAAGACCAGAGCAGTGACTCAGGCAGAGACACCGCAGGCAACCTCCCCTCTGGGTTTGGTCCTCTAGGGTCATACAGCAGTAATTTGGTTTGCAGGCATACCAGTTGTTTCATCTGTTTGCTTTCTTAAAGAAAAACCCCCAGGGCCCACCTGCTCTGTCTGGGCCAACCTCCAAAATTTACTAAGACTGGTCTTGAGGAGCCTGCTAAACCAGCAGTCGGGCAGCTCAACCCTAGGCCCTGGATGGTGGCACATCACTGGCACAGCTGGTCCGGATCCTGTCTTCCCTCCATAGAGAAAGAAGAAGAAGAAGAAGAAGAAGAGATTGGATTTATCCCCCGCCCTTCACTACCCAAAGGTGTCTCAGAGCGGCTTACAAACTCCTCTCCCTTCCCCTCCCCACAACAGACACCCTGTGAGGTGGGTGGGGCTGAGAGAACTCTGACACAAACTGCTCTTTTTCAAGGACAGCTGTGCCAGAGCTTGTGACTGACCCAAGGTCACATCAGCAGGTGCGAGTGGAGGAGTGGGGAATCAAACCCGGTTCTCCCAGATTAGAGTTCGTGCACTTAACCACTACACCAAACTGGCTCTTGGTAGAATGGTAAATAAAAGAGAACCAAATCTAATGAGTGGAGAGGCTAGCAACTGCACCTGAACCTAAAGCAACATCCACCCACCAATCACAGAGTGGCATGCTGATGATATACAAGTGCTTCCATGTGACCTCCAGCAACACCTCATGTCAGACATTTGTGGAAGCAGCTAATCAATGCATACCAATGCTGGCATGCCTCCCTGAGTTTGTCCTTCCCCTATCTACATAGGACACAAGGGAAGGGCCAAAGGCAACACAACATCCTTCTTTGTAACGAGAACTGTGGCATGCCAATGAAAAGCCCTGTGCCCGCTATGCTTGGGGGGGGACACAAACACATGCAGACATTCAGGGAAGGGAGCATGGCGGTTCCACCGTATTCCCCAGCTACCTCCAGAGCTCACTTGGTAGAGGACATCCCAAAGAAGTCCACCACCTCTCCCAGGCAAGGGTTCAGGTTTGTAGGCGGAGGCAGGAAATAATGATTTGAGGAGTAGCTTTTCGCAAGACAGGGCAAGCCCGGGCTCTAGGACAAGAAAATGCAGACTGCACATTCACAGAAGGCATTTATGCCTCAGGCACCGATCATTTTGCTTAGCCCCTTCCACTGGTTTCAGGATGGCTACATTTCATCCCAGCAACGCTTGTTCTCTGTCCTCAATCTGCATCGTGTAGCCTGCAGGGTTTATCACCCACTCTGTGTTTATGTGTGTGTGTGTGTGTAAAGCTTACCTCTCCCCCCTGCTAGAGCATAAATGTGAAGAAAGTGGCTACTCCAGGCTGTCAGTGGCTTTCCGAGGCCACAACCCACTAGTGTAAGTGGTGAATCTGCCCCTGTGGGTATTGGTATCTGTTGGAACCTGTGTGTGTTTGGGCAGGCATTAAGGAAAGCGAGCCATTGCTGAAATAAGACCTTAAAAAGTGCCAGAAAAGCAGGAGGAGCAGCAGAGGGCGTGTATGTGTGTGAGTGTCAGGAAGAGGCACACATGGAAGTGGCTCAGAGAAGTCTGGTGGTCCACTCATGTTTTACACTGCCCTTACCAAGACCTGGTCTCCTTTGCCTCCACAAAGGGCTGGGAGGGTCAGGGCCAGTGCAAGAATGAGATCAAGCCCTGGGAAGTGATGCTCACTCCTCTCTAGACCTTGAAAGGGGCAGCAGGAGATGGCAAGGGAGAGAGCAGCTGCCTCTTGGATGGCGGATTGGCACAGAGGTGAGTGGACACTTCAACTGCATCTGTCAGCACTAAACTGTGGAGTGCGGCACGTTGTAGATTTTCTTTTTATGCTGCCTTAAAAACCAACATTCTCTGTAAGGGGACCGGGCTTCAGTTGACCCATGGTCTTTCAAGGACAATTTTTGGCACCACTGGAAAAAAGAAAAAGAATGTCTTCACCTTCAGAGTATTTTGTAAGGAAATTTTATTCTACTACTCAATGAAGTTACCGTTTTTGGCAATGGGACAATGTCGCACTCAGCCCTAGTTATATAGTTGTTTATAATAGTGGAAATATAGTCCAGCCCAACTTTATCAGATATATCCCATTTTCCAGCCAAAGTTTGTTCCCAAAGAGGCTCACAGGAATTACAATGTAGTACAAATGAACATTAAATGAAATGGGGAGAGGATTCTCAGCTGGATCTGGGGCCCAGCATGATGGAAGCAAGGGCCTGGCTGCATCCCTTTAATTGCCCCATACAGGGTAGTAGGAACCCGGAGAGGAGCAATCAATTGGTTTTAAAATTGTATTGAATTATGTCGTCGTAAACCGCTCTGAGCCCCGCGTAAGCGGGGAAGGGCATTTAAGAAATATAAATAAATAAATCTTAGCTAGAGCAGTATGGAGAGGCCCCTGAATGCTTCCTGGCTACTTTCTGGTTGCTTCCTGGCTTTGATTACTCCACCAATGAGATTAGGAACCTGGAGGGGATCTCAGCTGGAGCCAGGCAGGATGGTGGGGTACCTGGCTGCTTCCTGTATTCCTTTTGATTGCTTCATCAGTGGCAATTGAAACTTGGAGAGGAGGAGCTCTCACTTGGGGCTGGGCCAGGCACAGTGGAGGGGTGCCTGGGTGTTCCCTAGATGCCTTCTCTGATACCTCCCATCCATTGCAGGAGGAACCCGACAGGAAGAGGGTCTCAGCGGACGGGGGGGCTGGCATGATGGAGAGGCACCTGGCTACTCCCTGGCTGTTCCGTGCATTCCCTTTGATTGCTTCATCAATGGCAGCTGGAACCTGGAAGGGAGAGGCTCTCAGCTGGGGCTGAGACCAGGATGGTGGCCACTGCAGGCTGTAGATATGGTTAGGCTGAGAGAGTAGGACTTAGTCCAAGGTCACCCAGAGAGCTTCCATGGCACGAGTGGGGATTCGAACCCCCGTCTCCCAGATACTAGTCTAACACTTTTAACCATTATACCACACTGGCAAGTGTGCTTATTTTGCATGAGCTGGCTCGACTCGCTCTTCTTTTTACTGAATTCCATGCAGGGATTTCTGTAGTGTTAATGGAGAGGGACCAAAAAACACCCACTCCTTGCTGGACTCAATTGCTACATGGGGCATGTGTCTGTGTCCTGAAATGTAGGCGTGGACAGGCCCTTTAAATTGCAGGGCACGTTCCTGGTGGGCTGCTGCCCTGGAAGATCTCTGGTGCAAACAGGAGCACACAGAGGATTCAGGTAGCCCCAGGGGCTTCTACCCACTGTCGTCCTTGCTGTAGTCCTGGTCTGAGACAAGCAACCCAAATGGCACAGCCAGTGCTGCAAGGGCTAACTCAGCTTGCTTCAGGTCTGCTCAAACATCCCAGGCTGCCCTGATGAAACTGCACAGGGGGTGATGGTGGTGGAGGAATTCAATCCCCTCTCCTCCTCTACTGCATTCCCAATCCAAATCTGGGACCTGTGTGGCTGCTGCATCCCTTAAAGATTGCTGGGGAAAATTCATTTATGGCTAACTTGGCCCAAAGTCATGATCCCTCAATGGAGCATCCATGTTCAGAGGCAGTGTACCACTGAGCTAGGGATGAATGGCATGCCCTGACACATTCACACCTGGCTTCTAAGTTTCTCAAAAGTACCTGGCTGACCAGTTCCGGAAGCAGCATGTTGGTTGGGTTCTGATCAATCAGGGCTGTTCTCTTATGATAAGGGCTGGGGGCCTGTCTGCACTCTGCTTTTATTCTGCAAACGTTACATTGTCTGGAAATCTGCGGAGATGCCTGCAATACTAACCCAATTTAGCTCCCTTCTGCCATCCCCCGGTATTTTCTTCCCTTTGAGTGCACTCTTTCTAAGGGATTCTGGGATTCCGCAATGAAGCAGTGGGGGCTGGGAGTAGGGAACTGCAGCTGACAGCTTCCTTTTATCGTTCCCGTTAAACGACCATTTCGCTAACTGATGTTTAATTATCTCGCCGAGGCTTGTTAATGGAATCTCAGCGGCCTTGAGTTGCATGCGATTCAAAGGGTTCCAAATGCGCGTGGCATCGCATCATTAGTGCACTTGGAGAAATGTCTAAAAAGCAGCTGCTGGTTCTTTGCTGCTGTCGCCAAAATGGCTGTTTGGATCGGCCTGCTTTGGAATTAGCAATTACTCAAGACAAGCAGTGTGTGTGTGGGGGGGCGGGGCGGGGGGCGGGACTGTTCGTGGAATCTCCACCACATTGAGGGACTGCAAATGGAAGGAGTACAGTCTGAACTGAAAACAGCAGCCATGAGTTTAGCTTCCACTAAAGCCAAATCCCCTGACCTGGATAGCCTGCTCTTGAAAGCTACGCAGGGTTGGTTCTGGTTAGCACTTGGATGGTGGACCACCAAGGAAATCCAGGGTTGCTGCACGGAGGCCTGAAACCCCTATGGGGTTGTCATGAGTTGGCTGCGATTTGATGGCACTTTCCACCACCAAAGCCAAATCCACTGACTGAAACACTCCGTGGCTGCCCTGGATTTCAGTCCAGAATGCGTTGCAACTAACTTCTCACTTAAGAAGTTGTTCATACTAAATATATAGGGTTGCTGCCCTGCCTTGGGAAATTCCTGGAGATTTGGGGCTGGAGACGAGAAAGGACAGAGTTTGGGGAGAGAGTCCAGGGGGAATACGATGCCACTCTAAGGTCTTCCATTTCTCCTGCACTCTGTGGACGTTTGTCCTCTGAAGCTGCCATCTCCTCTGGGGGAACTGATCTCTGTAGTCCAGAGAGCACTTGTGCTTTTGAGAAACTCCAGGCCCCACCTATATGCAGACGATACCACTCTAATGGCAGAAAGTGAAGAGGACCTAAAGAGCCTCTTGCTCAGAGTAAAAGAGGAGAGCGCAAAAGTGGGCTTGAAGCTCAAAATAAAAAAACTAAGATCATGGCATCCGGCCCCATCACTCCTTGGCAAACAGAAGGGGAAGTCGCGGAAGTAGTGACAGACTTCACGTTCCTGGGATCCCAGATCACCCCAGACTGTGACTGCAGCCATGAAATTAAAAGACGCCTGCTCCTTGGGAGGAAAGCGATGGCGAACCTAAACAGCATGATAAAAAGTAGAGACATCACCCTGCCAACAAAAGTCCGCATGGTCAAAGCAAGGGTATTCCCAGTAGTCATGTATGGCTGCGAGATTTGGACTATAAGGAAGGCCGAGTGCTGAAGAATAGATTCTTTTGAACTATGGTGCTGGAGAAGACTCTTGAGAGTCCCTTGGACTGCAAGAAGATCAAATCAGTCAATCCTAAAAGAAATCAACCCTGACTGTTCCCTGGAAGGCCAGATAATGAAACTGAAGCTCAAATACTTTGGCCACCAAATGAGAAGGGAGCACTCACTGGAGAAGACCCTGATGCTGGGAAAGATTGAAGGTCGAAGAAGATGGGGACGGCAAAGGATGAGATGGTTGGACAGTGTCATAGATGCAACGAACATGAAATTGAGCAAACTTCAGAGGACAGCGGAAGACAGGAGGGCCTGGCGGGATCTGGTCCATGGGGTCGCGAAGAGTCGGACTCGACTGTGCGACTAAACAACAAAAGGCCCCACCTCGAGGCTGGTAACCGCAGCAGTGTCATGAACCACAGTGTTTTACAGAGTAAAACAAAGTCAATGAAGGTGTTTGAACCATGGAGGCTGCAATCTAAATTCTGATTGTGGGGTTGGAGGGGGGAGGCATGAGAAGGAAAGGAGGATCTGATTCATGCCACACAGACTAAAGCCGCTGGTGTGCATTGGTACATACAGAGGCTTATGGTGATGGGGGGACAGAGAAGCCCCTACTAGTTTTGGCCTATACAATATGGGGGCTCTTTCAAAAAGTGCTTTGGTTTGATGAAGGCGAAAGGAGGGTGGATCAGCTAGAGCCAAAAATGGGAGGCATCCTGGCATATGGAAGGGAATTGCCACCTGCACCTGCAGGGACTGCCAGTTTGCACTAGGGGGCAGTGCTGTGCAAACAGCCACATCCTGGTTTTTCAATGACTCTTTGAATACTGCTGAATGTTTTGAATATTAGAAACCAACAACTGGCCTCCTTCATTCCCCCTCCCCCTTTGCCACTTCCGTGAAGTCACCTTTTGCAAACTGAAGCACTGTCAAAACCGCTGTCTTTGTCAGCTGGATTCTCTCCCCGGTGGCCCCCTTTTGAAGAGGCCTCTCTGCTGATTTAACAATAATTCTTTGTTTGCATTTTTTTTTAACTGAACTGCTCAGCCAAATCTATCCAAACATTTCCCCCAGCGTTAATTAAGCCTCATGGTATCTGGCTCTGTGTGGTCAGGCAAGGTTTACTGGCGCCCACTCAAAAGTACGTGGGTGACCCAGCTTGGAATGGAAGATCCCATCCAGCTTCCTGGCCTGACCATTGGGGAATAAGTACCCATCACAAATTCTTTGCACCCACGCAGACCCTGGCGATCAGACACACACTGCAATTTCCATACTTGGAACTTAGTTCCCAGGCAAATGCAGACCAGGTTTGGATTGGGATCATAGAATGCAGAGACAGGAGGTGCGAACTTCTCCTCTGCCTCACTTTCCTGACCTGAAACAACTCTGGAAAGCTGCTATGTGTCCCCTTGGGAAAACACATGTGTACTGATTGGCTACATGGCTACGGATGGACTGCATATACAGTTTCCCAGTGGGGCAAATAGGCTCCACTGATGTTGGCTGCTGAAGCAGAGAGGTGAAGCCACTGAGCTGGTCATTGGGTGTGAATCTGATCCTCGTCACAAACTTAACTTGGCGGTCTCAGGCAAACCTCTCTCTCTCTCTCTCCCTTTCCCATCTGTTGTTTCAGCAGCTTAGTTTGGACCAGCCAGTGGTTGCATGGGCCCAAGAGGGGATGCCAATCTCCTCCCATAGTACTAATTACTGGGAGTTAGTCCAAGCCGCTGTGCTGGATTATGTTACCCCAAGACGTCGCTTGGGTGGCTTCGCTGGAGAACTGGTCTGATCAGCTCCTAGAGTGGTCAGCCTCCAGAGGGAGCCCCCCCTGAGGTCCCTCCCCTCCCCAAACCCTGACTCCCCACAGATTCCACCCACAAATCTCCAGGAATTTCCCAACTCCAAGTTGGCCACCTATTAGCTCCCACTGTTCCAGTAGGCTAGAAAGTGTTCCAGTCAGCTAGAAAGGAAGGCTTGTATTTGACAGGGCAATGCAATTCTGAATCTGAGCCTCCTCCGGTCTGCTGTGGACTGTCTGTTCAGCCTTTTCTCAGGGCCAGCATCAGGTGGTGCTGCTGCTAGGGCCCAGGGCTTCTGGTGGGGCCTACTGGTGCAACACCCCCCCCCCAACATGCCACTTCCCTGCCTGTTCACTTATGAGGGCTTCGTCAGCCGTGTGTCCAGCTGCACACACTGCCTAGTGCCATCAAGGAAAGGGATGCAGGCAGTGCAGATGGCTGTGAACCTGGCAGGGAAGGATGCACAGGCAGGGAGGGAGACACAGGGGTGAGTGGATGGGAAAGCCCCTGGGAACTCACTGTTCAGGGTCCTCCAAAATGTGGAACTGACCCTGCCTTGGGTGAATCACTACCAGTTCATCTCAGTTATATAGGATATAATATAAGAAGGGAGGGGTACCAAAAGAAGAAGAGGCAGATCTCATTTGGGAAGGGGTAAACTAATCAGTCAAGACTGGCTGGGACCAGCTGGAGAGTTTCTCTACCTTCAGCTTGATGGAAACAACATGACTAAATATTTTCTATATCACTACAATCTGTGCTTTCTCAATCGATCATGTGCCTTTGTGTTGAAGTGATCAAGTATGGAACCCTTACAGGGGTGTTTATATGGCACCTGGGGACTTTATGTTTCCTGGAAATCGCACCCCCTGCCTTACAAGCTTTACTCTTAATTCTAGAAGTGTGTGGCTGTGGCCAACTCTGTGGTGTCAGAAAGGCACTTTGTACATGCTTGGGGGCAGTCTTTTTAATGCTTACTGTACACTTCCGAAGGGTAAACTCTGGTAAGGTCTGGCACCAAGTAAATTCTGCCATGTCTCTATGTGCTACCAGCGCATGTCTCGCTACCCACGTTCTTGCTTCTAGACCTAAAAGAGAACATTGCATCCGTGGGAGAGGAAGGGAACGGAGGAAGGTGGCGTTGTGTCGGCATCAAAAATGTGCCTGCCAGACTGTTCACTGCCGGGCCATAATTGTCTGAGAAACGCTTGAAATCGCTACTTAATAAGCCAGCGATCTGCCAATGTAATTAGTATTTACACGTTAGCCTAGTGTATTCCATGAATAGTTAATAGGCCGGGTGCCCATCAAGAGGCCCTCTCTGAGCCTCCTCAGTGCTGACACAAACATATGAATATTCATGAGAAGGGAGGCAGAGCGGCTAGGAGGAGAAGACTGACAGCTGTCAGTCTTTCTCCGTGGAGGCAAGCACAAACCTGCCCGGTTATATTTGGGTTCGTGTTGAGTACCATCTGCAACCCCCCCAAACCCATCTTGTGACTGTGCTCGTGAGTGACTGAGAGAAGCTGAAGTGGGGGGCCCAAAGTGAGGCTTATTGCATGGGGTTTGTTTTTTGCTGAGTCTTAGCTCTGGTACCCATTCCAGTGCAAAGTCTAAGGGCGATTTCGCACTAGAGCTGCCTCGCGGTGCAGCCGCCATTTGCCCCGACACTATCTGTCAATTTCACACCCGAGGCTGCGGGGCTGCATTTGACCCGCGGCTTCGCCCAATTTCCTCCGCAGTTTCGTGATCCTCAAAAACCAGGATCACGAAACTGCGGAGGAAATCGGGCGAAGCCGCGAGTCGAAATGCAGCCCCGCAGCTTCGGGTGTGAAATGGACATATTTGTGTTGGTGCAAACGGCGGCTGCGCCGTGAGGCAGCTCTAGTGCGAAATCGCCCTAAGCCCCCCACTGCTGGGACTGACAGCTTCCAGGTGGGGCCTGGGGATCTCTTGGAATTACAACTGATCTGCAGACTACAGAGATCAGTTCCTCTGGAGAAAATGGCTGCTTTGGAGGGTGGATTCTATGCAGTTACATCTCCTCTGAGACCCTTCCCTAAATTCTATCTTCCCCAGGTTCCATCCCCAAATCCCCAGGAATTTCCCAACCTGGAATTGGCAACCCTACCCACTGAAGAGGGGGGCAACCTTTCCCAGAAGAAACCAGGCATGCAAACTGAGAATCTTCTCTCCCAGGGCGGCTGGGAGGGCAGTAGGGTTGCCATCCTCCAGGTGGTAGCTGGAGATCTCTCTACTATTAGACCTGATCTCCAGGTGACAGGGATTAGTTCACTGGAGAAAATGGCTTTTTTTGGAAGGTGAACTCTGTGGCATTATACCCCACGGAAGTCCCTCCCATCCCCAAACCTTGTCCTCCTCAGACTCCACCCCTAAAAAATCTCCAGGTATTTCACATCCTGGAGCAGGCAACCCTACTACCTTCCCAGCTGCCCTGCCTTGTTTCCAGATAGCAAGAGAGGAGTCTCAGTTTGCATGCTGAGAACTCTTTGCTGGGCTCAGAGGCCTTGCGGCATCCTCTACTCCTCTGCCCTTCATGGCTGGCCCTCCCTGAAAGCAAAGTAGTAACATGAAGACAAGAGTGGCCTCAAACGTATGCAGGGTAACCATCAGAGAGAATCAAGGGCTAAGCCTGGGGCAACCTGACTCCAATGTAGCCCTCTGTTTCCAGCCACCCATACAGGTAGGGTTGCCAGGTCCCCCTGGCCACCAGTGGGTGATGGGAGGCGTAGGGTACCAGATACAGGTTGGGAAATTCCTGGATATTTGGGAATGGAGCCTGGGGAGGACAGGGACCCCTGAGGGGTACAATGCCATAGAGTCCACCCTCCAAAGCACCCATGTTCTCCAGGAAAACTAATCTATGTAGCCTGGAGATGAGCTGCAATTCTGGGAGACCCCCCAGGTCTCACCTGGAGGCTGGCATCCCTATGTGACACAGCCAGAAAAACCCAACTGCCCTGGAGCCTCAAAAAAACCACCCCCTTGAGGCCTGTTGGGAGTAGGGTTGCCAACCTGCAGGTTGGCCCTGTTCACCTCTGGGAATTACAACTGATCTCAAGACTACAGGAATCAGTTCCCCCCTGGAGGAAATGACTGTAGTGGAGGGAGGCCCATATAGTAGTATACCCCTCTGGGGCCCCTCCTTGCCCTCCCCTGGCTCCACCAGCCCAATCTCCAGGAATTTCCAAACCTGGAGTTGGCAACTGTACGTCTGACCCTGAGCTTGACCTCCGAGGGCCCTGCCTCTGCGTGGTTTCCTGCTCTTCCTTTTGCCTCCCTTCCGGGTGAGTATTTGAAGGCTGACAACATCGAGGAAATAAATGGGAAATTGCAGGCCTATCGACTGCAGCGGAGACGGACGAGACAGCTCCTTTATTAAACCAAAGCTGGCTGACGGATTCCTCTGCCTTGTGCTGGGGGCACGCCGCTGCCCTCGCCTACCTGATGATCGCTCGCTGGGACGTGCTCGGTATCAAACGTCCCCCCCCCCCCTTCCCCTGGCGGGAGCGGGAACTGCTGTCCATTGATTTTCTGGCGCTGTTTTTATTGGGCGTTGATGCTTCCGGCCGCTTGATCGTGGGCTGTTGTCTACCGGAGCGAGTGGCTGTTCTCGCTGCGGCTCCCCGCCCCCGTTGTAGTTGCCTTTTCGAAGGCGGGGGGTGGGGTGGGGGGAGGCTGAGAGGTCTGACAAGTCCAGGGACGCTTCCCTTACGGAGCCCAGCTGGGCTCCCGTAGGAGTCTGTCTCGAGACACAAGGGAGTGCAGCACATTGGGAGTCTTTACACTGAGCGGTGGAGCAGGAATGCACCTGATTCCTAGCTCCTGCAAGAGTTTGGGTTAAGATGGTAGTAGGTTGCCAACGTCCAAGTGGGCCTGGAGATCGCCTGAAATTACAACGGATATCCAGACTACAGAGATCAGCCTCCCCCCCCCCCCCAGAAAGTGGCTGCATCGGAGGGTGGACTCTTTGGCATTATACCGTGTTGTGGCTCCACCCCCAATCTCCAGGAATTTCCCAACCCGGAGTTGGCAACCCTTAATGCTAGTGTGTGCCACCTTGAACTGCCCACAGTTCCTTTCTCTGGCCAGAAGCCCTGGTCGTGCAAGTGCATGGATCCTGTGTGATCACAGGATTGCTGGGCAGAGAGCCACAGTGGTTTGACACTCAGGGGAAGGTTGGGCTGGGTGGCAGAAAGGGAGGGGCATGCTCCAGGATGCTGGCACTGAGAGCTGGTGTGGGGAAATGGTTCAAATCTCACCTCAGCGACAAACTAAGGAAAGCTATTCTTCTCTACACCTAAGAAAAGCTGTTCTCTACAGAGATAGTAAGGATGGACTGCCGTACAGGGCTGTTTTAGGAATTGCTGAGGAAATGTGTGTGTAAGGGCTTTGAAATGTTCTCAAATGCTGCTGTTTCTTCCATAAGCCAGCTTGGTGTAGTGGTTAAGAGCAGCGGACTCTAATTTGGAGAACCGGGTTTGATTCCCCACTCCTCCACATGAAGCCAGCTGGGTGACCTTGGGTCAGTCACCATTCTCCCAGAGCTCTCTCAGCCCCACCTACCTCACAGGGTGTCTGTTGTGGGAAGAGGAAGGGCAGGTGATTGTAAACTGTTCCGAGACTCCTTTGGGTAGTGAAGAGCAGGGTATAAAACCCAACTCTTCTTCTTTTTCTTCTGCATATATCAGTGAAGGCCTCTTGTTTACACAGATGGCCATTCTAAGATGACAATCCATGGAGTTGCTTTTAAACCACTGGTTTAAACCTAGAGCACCGTAGCATGGCCATCGTGTTGGTTCTGTGGCTTGGCCAGAAGTAAACATGGCCAGGCTGGAAGTGAGTAGTTCTGGGAGAAGAAAACTTTTCTCTAGAGGAAGAGGTGGAAGGAATGTGGGGGTTTTACAGGCCAATGAAGCCCCAAGAAAGTAAGGTACAGGAGGGAAGCAACTCTGTGAAGCTTCTCAGCATCTTGTGAAAACCACCACAGCAGCTGGAACATGCAATTACCTCTCATAGGGCACAGTGGCCTAGCATTTTGGGGGGGTCCAGCCCATGGTCAGGTCATTTGTGTTCCACACTTCCCAGTTTCAGGGAAGGGTGGGCCATGAATGGACCATTCCGGGCTGTCTCCTCCAATAACGTTTTAAATCCAACCTTTTACATATGAGCTGCAGTCACACTGGAGGTTTACCGTGATTTGTGAGCACCTCTAATAGGACCAGTTTAAAGTGTTGCAGGAATGGGTGACCAGACAGCACTCCCTGAAGCGTGCCGGTCCTGCTCTGCAGCATCCACATTACCACTTTGCATGCACATGTGCAGCACTTATGTGCACAGCCCCCCTCCCAGCAACTGAGACTGAAGTGACCGTTCACACTTACCATCTGGCTTCCGTTCGCAGCAGGGGAGTTCAGATGTCTTGAAAAGTGGAGTGAAAGTGAAGGCATCCCTGGTGCCTAAATACTCCTGTTCCAATGTGCCTAAATACTCCTGTTCCAATGTGCAGCACTACGGGGTGGCAACAACTGGGCCATGTAAGGTAGATGTTGTTGTGTGATCATGTTCTTTAAATCCACACAAGTAGCACACAATGCTCCCTCTAAGCTGTGGAGTATTGTGAGCAAAAATTCTACCTTGTGAGCTACTGGCATTAAAGTTGTGAACGAGTGATTTAGCTACTGCATAAATTAGTTTGCTCTGGAGCCATCCTTCCTGAGCTAAGACAAAAATGTGTGAGCTGGAGGCTAAAAAACTGTGAGCTAGCTCACACTAACTCAGAGGGATCACTGGTAACATACCTATACCGCTGCAAACTCCTCCTGTGATCGCAGCCATGGTCTTCACTCTTAGGCCCAATCTGCATCTAGCATTTGTTCCGCTGTTATACCAAACCCACACTGGAACTGAAATTCCCGTCTACGCTGCATGCCACTTTCACTTTGATTGAGTGTCACATTTTATGGCAGTGTCCAGACTGCATGCCGCTTTCACTTTGTTTGATCTCTGGTTTTATGGTGGCTGTCTGCATAGATTTATGGCCGTTTTATGGCCATTCAGGGGTGACTCTGCAGTCAGTACAGAATTGGCCCGGGGTATCTGAATGTGGTTTTGAGCCGCATCTTTTTCTGTTCCAGTGTGGGTCTGGTAAAACAGCTGAGCAAATGCTAAATGCAGATTGGGCCTTACTGTATCGTCCAATCGATCCTGCAGTGAAGGTATGGGGATCCAAAAACTAAAAATAAAAAGATCCTGCAGTGAAGGTGAGGTTGAGAGGTAATGACTGACTGTTAAGAATCATGGCTCAGCAGTGGTTTGAACCCACATCTCTCGTACCTCTACTCTGCTGTGTCAGACTGGCTCTCTGTGCCTCAGGTAGGGATGCCAGCTCCCAGAATTACCACTCATCTCCACACTACAGAGGTTGGTTCTCCTGGAGTGAATGGATGCTTTGGAGGGTGGACTCAGTGGCATGATACCCCTCTGAGGTCTCTTTCCTCCCCAGGCTCCATCTCCAAATCTCAAGGAGTTTCCTAATCCAGATCTGGCAACCCTACCCCTCCCCACCCCCTGCCAGTGGCCAGGGGTGATCTGGCAACCCTATACTGGTTATGGGATAAATCAGCAGTTGGAGAGAGTCATCAACCCCTGGCAAAATCACATGTTCTTGATGCTTGTTTTACATGAACAAGAGCTGGGTTGTGATCCCTCGTGTGTTCTATACAAATATATGGTGACCTGTAAATGATCACTGATAGCAGGCAAATAGCATAAGTCTGTGACTCCTCCTCCTCCCAGTGACTTCTCCTCCACATAAGCCAGAGCAAGCTAACTTCAGCCTGGTACCCATTCCTTGCATGGACGTTTGTGTAGATAATAATTTGGTCTCTAAGGTCATGAGGTCTGGTGCTGGCAGCGGGGGGGGGGGGATATAAGAACTGTGCTGTGTGAAAATACACATGCATGAAAAGCTGATTGTGCTGTTCTGCACTGTTAGGAAGGAGCTGGGTTGAGCATCCTATCAGATGGCCATGGACCAGCAAATGAACTGACAGCCTGTTGAAAAACTGGCTTTCCATTCATCACTGGCAAACAGGAGAAACTGGTAATCTAGCAGGTGTTTGTGAGCATTTCTAGTTCAGAACATATTCCTCCCTAACTCCTTTCTATGCAACACAATACCCCTCCCATCTTCAGAGTGGGATATAAGGACTCGGGGATCTTTATTTCTACTTGTGTTTCCATTCCTACTTGTATCTGAGCAAAGCTCATACCCTGAAAATTGTGTTGGTCTCTAAACTGCTACTGGGCTCAAATCTAACTATATACTTCCTTAATAACTTATAGCTGGTGACAAGCTACTTAGAAAATATGGTGACTTCCCTTGAGTCAACTTCTTAGAAATCCAGGGTAGTCCTATAAATTCTAGAAATAGTAAATATAAGAAATTTCAGTTTATTTTTGCTCATCTTTTGACTGTAAAGCTTTGGAAGTTGCAACTTTCAGTGCTGAAGTTGTGAGTTCTGATCCCTGGCATCTCTGGTTCGAAGGGACCTGTAGGTGCATGACTGTTTGGGCGAACATTTGTGATTCACAACCTGCATTTGGCATCTGAAGTGTTTGCAGCAACAGCGGTCAATATTTGACAATAGCTGATCTGACTTGCAGTAGCACTCAGTATTTGACTATACGTGTCGGGGCTAGCCCTGGATGAGCCTCTCCTTCCAAGGATTTTTCTCCCATATATGTTGAGGCTCGGTTAGGGTAGATCCTGCCATTACCTGCCATTACCTGAGAGCAGCAGTGAGTTTTTGATGACAGGCTTGCAACAGAATATAGTGCTTTTTTATACTAGCCACATTTATTTGATGTCAGATCTAGTCTTGAAAATGTTTTGAGAGCAAAACATTTGAATAGTGAAATCTGAAAACTCTTTTGGCCTTTTGACATTTCCCCTTCTAATACAAACAGCTCAATGCTGCCTTTTCAAACCTCCCCCTGCGTCCATGAAGACTAGAAACATGTGCTATTGTGCCATTCCTGTTTATCTTAATACAGCATCCAGAAAGGAAGACTTGAGTCCCAAGCAGGGGTCATTTCGTAGAAAAAGAGCTAGGGGAACTCATTAGCATAACTGATTAGCATATGCCACACCCCCTGAAATTACCGGAAGTGTGTCATAAGGCCACACCCCCTGACATCACTGGAAGTGTGTCATAAGGCCACAACCCCCGCCCCCAACGGTCCCGGCCGCCAGTGGCGGCCTTGCAGCTCCACTGCCGAGCCCCATGAGGGGCCGGCGGTGGACCTGCAAGGCCGGCGGGAGTGCAAGGAAGCCCCGCGAAGGCCCTCCCTGGCCCCAGGCAGGCAGGGGTGGGGAGAGGCAGGGAGGAAGCAACTTACCCTCCCTCTTCTCCTGCCACCTCCTGGCTGAATGAGGGCCGGAAGCGGGGCGGCCGGAAGCAGGGGGCGGGGCTTCATCATGTGCCCCCCCCGTACCTCACCCAGGGGAACTGCGATCCCCTGCGATCCCCCCCGAAATGACCTCTGCGGCCCAGCAAGCTGGACCACAGGACTGCTCCTGGACACACACACACACACCCCAACTGCTCACTCTCCTCTTTCCCCTAGCTCCAGTTCACACGAGGAACAGACAGGACAGGTACAGTTATGATTTTGCTTTCCTTCACGGTATTGCAGTTTAAGGTAAGCAACGCTAAGGCAGTCATCGGAGTGGACTGGAATGCTTTTTTAAAAAACCCACCACCTCTCCACTTCCTCTGCGGCCACACCCTGGGCAGCCACCGCTCCCGATGGTGTGCCCTGGACGGCAGAGGGTGTTCCTTCAGCCACCAAGCGGCTCAACTCCTTTACTGATTCACAAGATCCATACGCTGCCCTTCCACCCCACGGGCCCTCCAGGCAGCGAACGAAGGAGCTAAAATACAGAACAGATTTGAATAAGGAAGTTTTGATTGAAACCTGGGAATATTTGTGGAAAAATTCTATTAAGATATCGCCTTGTACTAATGTTAGAGAGAATTGTTATAAAATGATGTATAGGTGGTACATGACTCCGAAAAAAATTGCAAATATGAACCAGAATATGTCAAACAAATGTTGGAAATGTAAGAGTCATGAAGGCTCATTTTACCATATGTGGTGGACTTGCGAGAAAGCTGTAGACTATTGGACAAAAGTCCACAAAGAAATGCAAAAAATATTTAATATAATTGAAGTAAGCCCGATAGGCAGTCTCCATATCTTTTACTATTTCATCCACTGGTAAGCCTGTTACTGGAACAATAATCTTGCCCAGAGTCTTCTTCAAATCTTCTTTTTCAGTTTCAGGAACTCCCTGGAATCTGAGAATCATGTTGGCCTTTTCCGTTTGCAGCTGTAACAGACAGTTTTCTTGGAGGTTTTGTTTTGTTTCCACATCTCCCATTCTTTTCTTAATTTTCTTGTTTGCGGTGTCCATCTCTGTAATTTTCTCAGTCGCATGCTCCACTTTCTTCTCCGTTTCTGCCAGCTGGCGCTGCTGTAGAGCGAAATTTTGGTTTAGCGAGGTCAGTTGCTGGTTAATACCATCGAGTTGCTCCATAATCGGCTTGAGCATATCCACTAACATCTTCATGACGTCTGCTCCCTCTTCCGGTTTTGGGCTCTGACTGCCTGGTGTTTTCGCTTTTAACTTTCCTCGGGAAGCCGCCATTTTACAGTTTTGTTTACAATTTCAAACCACTTCACAAGGGCTCGAAAAACTCGTCGCCTCACTATCGGCACTCACGTAAGTTTCTCAAAATAAACTCGCTGTTTACTTTCTCCCTTCCCCCTTCGATACTCTTATCTGTCCATGCGCTTAAGATGCGTCCCTCTTTGCACTCCGCTTTTCCCATGGGGGGTTAATTCATTTTTTAAAATACTCCATTTACTTTGAACTCATGTTCATTGTTGGTCATATCTCTGACCTCGCTCACATCATTCGTTATTCCGCTCGATCTCCCGCGCTTGTCCCGGTTGAATTAGCTTGTGCCTGAAGGCCACACAATGGCAGGACCGTCAGGGGAGAGGGAAGCCTTGATTCTCCGGCATCGAGCCGTCGAAGAGGCTAACCCTCAGAAGCCCTCTGGTCTGGAGCCTATTACAAAGGCTCCGTGGGGATGCCACTTGAGGTAGCACCCCTCCATGCCACTGGTGTGTTAATCGCTCCCCTGAGGTCTGGGGAGAGCGACCGCCATCGCCAATCCACAAACTGGAAGTCGCGCTACTGGACTTAAATCTTGTTGTTCTACTGCAGACCAACATGGAAATTGTCCTGAGGAGTAGCTGAGGAGAAGGGGATAGTGGTCAGACATCCATCTGAGATATCATTCTTGTGATTGCCTTACTCTCAACACCTTTCCTAGCCCAGCATGAGTTATCGGAGTTGGATCAATGTTGTTGTGAGGAACAAGAGGTGTATTGATCCCCAAGAATCATTTTTCCCTTTAGAATGTAGCCAATTAGGTCTGTCTAATTAAAACAAACGGCCTAGTATGTTTCACTCTGTACAGCTCCCCAGAGAAGAGCAGCAATACCAGGAAAATGACTGTGGGCTGGGTTGGAAATCGGGGAGGCTGGGACGGATATGTGTATGTGTAGGAGTGGAATTGGAACAATTTGTGCTAAAAGAGCTGTTTGCATGTTTTCATTGGAATCAAGGGGGATAAATACGTGAGGGGGTTCACCAAAAGTAATCCTTGGAACTCTCAAAGCTAGCTCTAAACTTTTGGGGGCTTCAGGCAGCTTGGTCTGGGACAGCTGCAGAACTAATGCTGTGGGTTGAGGAAATGAGCGCTTTAGGCATGAAAAAAAGGGGCTTCCAACTGTTCAGAAATATTCAACGACCCATTTCCCCCTAAAGCATACCTTTTTAGTGTTTGTTCTATCCTGGAAGTCACTTCAGCACAGTTTTAAAAGCAATGTTCTCTCTGCTGGATGGATAACCCCAGCGAATCAGGGGTCACATACTCAAAATTTTATATCAGAACAACAGACATGAAAGCCTCAAATGGCTCTTATTCCGGATAAATTTTAGTTTATTTTTTATAACTCAAACAAACATATAAACAGACAAAGAACAAACACACAAAACATACAAATTAGGGCGTGCTCTCTACATCTTTATACTATCTGCTATGTTACTTCTTACACTATCCATTTATATATTGATTACATGTAAGGTCAACATAATTTGTCTATGAGAAATGCATGTAAATATAAATAAATTCTATGATGTCTCCAATTCCATTAAAGTTTGTATAGTTCATTTACTGTATTCTTCCAGCCATATATAAAATCTTGACCATGTATTCTGGAATTTTTCTTCTTGTTGTCCTCTCAAGAATAAAGTCAATTTGTCCATCTCCGCAGTTTCAAGAGTTTTGGTTATAATTTCTTCTTTGGAGGGTATTTCATCTTTTCTCCAGTACTTAGCATACAATATTCTCGCAGTAGTTAATACATGTATAATAAGATAAAAATCTTGGGGTTTTTTTTACAGTTTTCTGGTCTTAAGAACATAAGAGACGCCAATGTTGGATCAGGCCAAAGGCCCATCCAGTCCAACACCCTGTGTCACACAGTGGCCAGAAATACCAGGTGCCCTCAGGGACATTAGAAGCCCTCCCACTGTTGACCCCCCCCCCAAGCACCAAGAAGACAGAGCATCACTTGCCCCAGAGCCCCTATCTATACCTTGTGGCTAATAGCCACTGATGGACCTCTGCTCCATATGCTTATCTAATTCCCTTTTGAAGCCGTCCATGCTTGTAGCCACCACCACTTCCTGTGGCAGTGAATTCGATGTGTTAATCACTCTTTGGGTGAAGAAGTACTTCCTTTTATCCGTTCTAACCCGACCGCTCAGCAATTTCATGGAGTGCCCACAAGTTCTTGTATTGTGAGAAAGGGAGAAAAGTACCTCTTTCTCTACCTGCTCTTTCCCATGCATAATCTTATAAACCTCAATCATGTCACCCCTCAGTCATCGTTTCTCCAAGCTAAAGAGCCCTAAGCGCCTTAACCGTTCCTCATAGGGAAAGTGTTCCAACCCTTTTATCATTCGAGTTGCCCTTTTCTGCACTTTTTCCAAAGCTATAATATCCTTTTTAAGGTGTGGTGACCAGAACTGCACACAGTATTCCAAATGAGGTCGCACCATTGATTTATATAGGGGCATTATGATATTGGCTGATCTGTTTACAATACCCTTCCTAATAATCCCCAGCATAGCATTGGCCTTCTTTATTGCAAACTGCCCATTTATACTCACTCTCTGTTTTCTATTAATTAGCCAGTTTTTGATCCATAAAAGGACTTGTCCTTTTATCCCATGATTTTTGAGCTTACTTAGGAGCCTTTGATGAGGAACTTTATCAAAAGCTTTCTGGAAGTCAAAGTAAACAATATCTATTGGGTCCCCCTTGTCCACATGTTTGTTTACCCCTTCAAAGAACACTAACAGGTTAGTGAGACAAGATCTTCCCTTACAGAACCCATGCTGAGTCTGCCTACTATGTATGTGAGTATGTGCCTACTAATTCTTTCCTTAATAATGGTTTCCACCAATTTACCCGGTATCGACGTCAGACTGACTGGCCTGTAATTTCACAGATCTCCTCTGGAACCTTTTTAAAAGATGGGAGTGACAATAGCTACCTTCCAGTCCTCAGGAATGGAGGCAGATTTTAAGGAAAGATTACATATTTTTGTAAGGTGATCCAGAAGTTCACATTTGAGTTTTTTCAGAACTTTCGGATGTATGTCATCTGGGCCTGGTGATTTATCAGTTTTTAAGTTGTCTATCAGTTGTAGGACCTCCTCTCTCGTCACCTCAATCTGACTCAGGTCTTTCACCACCTCCCCTCCTGAAATCAGCAGTTCTGGAGTGGGCAAGCACTTCTCATCTTCCACAATGAAGACAGAGGCAAGAAATGCATTTAGCTTCTCAGCCATTTCCCTATCATCCTTCAGTACTCCTTTTACATTCTTACATTCAATACATTCAATAAAAATAATTCAGGGGTAAATGGCTCTTATTCTGAACGGAGGTGGGGTGGTGACCCAGTCCAAGAGTCAACAGTCCAACTAATGATTTCTATGTGAAGACCACTTACTGGATCAAAAACTGAAGGCATAAACTAGATGGCACATCTAAAAATTCAGCTAAGAGTGAATGGTGACTTCTAGAGATCCAGGGAAGGAAGGTGAAATCATTGCATGTATGCATGCTAACGCATTTCTTTTTAAAGACATACTGTTGTATCTTTCCAAAAGAATTTAGGGGCAGGCAGCAGCAAACAGGGACAGTCGCTGGTAAATATAGACAACTGAATGATATGGAGCGCAATTTCCAGCTTCTGTGCCTGGCATCTTGCACTTGAACAAAGTTTGAGTCCAGTGGTACCTTTAAGACCAATAAAGTTCAATTCTGGGTATAAGCTTCGATGTGCAAGCACACTTCCTCAGTTACAGTGACAACAACCCCCACCCCTATAAGTAATGGTTGAGGAGGTTCTGTTCCACTATATCTGAGGAAGTGTGCTTGCACATGGAAGCTTATACCCAGAATTAAACTTTGTGGGCCTTAAAGGTGCCCCTGATCTCAAACTTCGTTCTGCTGCTTCAGATCAACATGGCTACCCCACCTGAGTCTATTTTGCACTTGAGTAAGGCCTTTGTAGGTAAGACCTTATTGTTACAGCCATAAAAATAGTATATGTGTTGTACGTAGTACTTATTCTTGAAGCAGTACTTTGAACCACCACATGATGCACAGACTTTAGCAGATGGTGATGTTTATCGGTGCCATGGAAAGATTCATCTCTGGATTCCTTGTACAGACGGAATGGGTACTAAAGGAACACGAGCAGGCAAAGGTGGTTTGTTAATCTCTGGTCAGTTGGCAATTCTGTTCAGTACTGAAAAACTGGCCATGAGCTGTCTCCTTGCTACTCCACAGCATGAATGTAGAAAGCTTGTATGTAATTCCCAGTTCGTAATGTTCTGTTATGCTCAAGATTTGGCAACATCACCCTGATGTCTTGTGCTTACCAGAAGCCGGATGAGATGGTAAGCATTTTTCAGCATCGTATCACTTTAGTCTGCAGGTGTAAGCTCACAGAATAGCAATAAAGATCCCTACACAGAGAAATCTGGCCTGTCAAGGAGAAAGCTATGCTATAATCCTTCTCTAGTTTACTGTGTGCAGGGTTTGGGGGTGTTTTTTTGTACAAAGGAGAATTCAGCAGTGTGAGTCCTCACATGCAGTCTGGAATGGTATGACTCCACACCTCACCTGTGAGAACTGGACCAAAGGAACAGAATCCAGAGGGAGAAATGCAGATGAAGAGGTGGAGCTATGCTGAGGAAGGCTGGTTCAGTTCTGAGTAGTTCCCATGGAATGTTTCTGTAGGGCAAAATTAAATGGGCTGCAAGTGAAGTGACCATCCTTCCTTCCATGACCATCCTTCCTTCCACACATCAGCAGTGGGGTTCTCAGCCAATAGGATACAGTGAGAGTTGCCCTGGCCCCATGCTGGGAGAGGCCCTGACCATCTCATGGTGCTGCGTCCCCCAAAGGGAGAAAGAGCACACTTCTGCCACCCCTCACACATCCATCCCCTCTGGGGCTTTGAGCAACTGGTGGCAGCAGTTCCTGCTCACCTCTATGAGGCAATGGCCACCCCTGGCTTCACCCTTCTGGGAAGGATAATGGTGGTGGTCATGGTGGCAGTGATTCTAGAACCCCATCAGGGACTTCTGCCAAGGGCCCCAGAATCACTAACACTGCCCCTAGTTTACCCTCTGTATATCCCAGTGATTCATCCTTTCCTTTCTCCTATACAAGTGAGGGGCTTGGGGCCAACTTTGCAATGGGGGAAAATGTGCCCACCCCTTCTAACCATGAACCAAATTCCAGTCATGGGTATGCATGGGGGGGGAGTATACATTTGTGGCAAGCAGCTTGCCATTCCTGTCTCCCATCTGTGTACAAAGCCTCCTTCCCCCCTCAACCCCCCCCCCCCGCACACACTGTAAAGTTGGACAATTTGCAACCCCAGAAGAAAAATTTGCAGGGGCCCTTGATGTTTATTTAAAATATTTGGCAAGTGTCAGCAGACGCAAACTCGAATGTCCTGTTTGCATCTGATTCCTCCTGGATGGTTCCTCCACTCTAGCGAAGGCTCACCAATTAAATCTCCATCAACAGGCAGGAAAACAAACCTAGGCGTCAAAATGCACTACATTAAAAAGTTAATAATACCACTCAACACCTGCAGCAAGCAGCATGAATTAAGAGCAAGGTAATCCAGCAAACAGAAGAGTTGTGTAATTAACAATCATAAAACAACTGAGTAGCAGTTATTTTTGTGCGAGTGCAGGGGCCGGTGGGGTGGGGGGTGGGGAGACAAAAGGGTGAAGACGTTATATAGCTGCATGAGTACACACCAGATTTCAAAACTCTGAACTCAGAATTGGCTGTGTGGGGGTTTAATAACATTGCCGCCATGCTGAGGGGGTGGCAATTTTGCTCTTCTTAATAATCACACTCTCTTCCGTACAGAGGGGTTTCAGAGTACACTGCAAAAGAAACAAGGAAGGGACATTTTGGACTTGTCATTTATTTGACTCAGTTAGGTGCCCATCAGCCTTACAGCAGAATATTCTGTGGGGAAGATGGGGAGATGTTCAAGTCTGGGATCTGAGAAGTTTGGGCAGGCAAGGAGGGAGGTGTAAGGTAGGGCAGAGTACAAACCAGGGGGCAGCTTTGGGATCTGATCTGTGTGCCTCCACTTAGCCTTGGAATATGTGTGTTCTGAGCATTTAGAAAATGCATTTCTCTCTGGATCTAGAATGAGGGATTTTAGGATGAAATCTGTGAATTCTGGCAGTGTTAAAAGACAAGGGAACATGAATAGAGGCTTGGTCTCTTTTCCTCTTCATCCTCCTGAACACATTTTCATGCAGGCTTTTAAAAAGAAGCTTGTTTTCGCATAATGTTCATGAAGTTGCCTTTATATAGAAGCTGCTTCCACATGGTGGCAATTCTGCATACAGCTTTCATTGCCATGACAGAGGTGTTTGCAGAAATAGTGGAGTGTCCTCATAGCAATTTTCCCTGGCTGCTTTCACACACATTGGATAATGTACTTTCAGTGCACTTTTGATCATTAGCAAGTGGATTTTCTGTTTCACATAGGAAAATTCAGTTGCAAACGATCGCTAAATTGCCTTGAAAGTGTCCAGCCCGACAGGGCCGGGCATGTCCAGACTTGTCTGGGGAGCAAAACCTCAAGCTTTGTGCCTAAGGACAATGGGCCAGAAGGATCCTAGCCAAGCCCAATCAGAGGGCTAGGTCCCAGACCGTGAGGCCAATAGGCCTCTCGGTTACTGTAAATAGCCTATTGGGAAGTGGGGTGTGTGTTATGGTGGTGGGTTCTGAGGGAATATAAGCCGGCCTGCGAGCCGGCCAAAGTGTCTTGTTTCTGACTAATAAAAGTATGCTTAGCTGAAATCACTCTCCGTCTGCATACTTTTCAGAAAGTATATTGTCCAACATATGTGAAAACAGTCCTTGCCACAGACCCCTGTGGTGGCCAATTCCACCACACCACCAGAGGCTTAAAAAAAATTGTCAATTGACATTTATAATGATCTACTTACTAGGTTCTCTGAGTTTCCAGCTTTCATTTTTTAAGAAAACAAGTGCCTAGTCCTTATCATTATGGAAATAGAAAAGGAAAGGCATAACTCCCTGATGTAAAAAGTAGAGATGAAAGAAAGAAAGATGGGGATTCAAAGGTCCTGGGAGACAGGTCATTATAATGTTATAACAGTACAGCAATATGTCAGTTGTCCATAACAAAGTTTACAAAGGTCTCTGATGGTGGGAGGAAATGTGGGCCAATGTGGGTGGGACTTACTTATGCTCTTTCCTGTCCATATGGCACACAAACATGCTTTGACTGTGACTGCTGCAAAAAGATCATGCCAGTTTTAAGACAGATCATAGTAAAGTGGGTGGGAAATGGATAGTGGATGGTTAGAGAATGGTTTGTGGAAGCTCGGCATCCTCTCCAGGTTGACTGTGGGCGGAGTGCCCATGCAGATGCTGAGCCCACAGCCATCCCATAGTTCCTCCTTTGATCTGGATCCAAGAAGGTTCTCCTTCGATTTAGCTCAAATGGGAGAAGGCCCTGGAGTCACACACGTTGTGCTTGGAAGGAACACAATGTCAAGTGGATACTCCCTTTAAAGACAGGCGTGGCGCTGTCCATTCATGGATAATCCCTCACAAGTAGACTGAGTCTGGGATATGACCCAGGTTCTATAACTAGAATGCTAAAGCATTTATTAAGTGAAGACCTAACGAGCTTTCATGTACTCCAAAGGTAGCCAACAGCTAACTGGCAGGTCCCAGCTAGTCCCCAGAGCAATGTTATCTGCTCCCTGATGGCTCTTTGGATTTTTTATGTAGGGATTCTGAAAAGTACGCAAACGGAGAGTGATTTCAGCAAAGCGTACTTTATTCCCATAGGCTCTTGGCCGGGAACCTAGCCCCCTGATTGGAGTGGGCTAGGATCCGCATAGTCCATTGTCTCTTGGAGCGAAGCTCGACGTTTGTCTCTGGACTTGTCTGGACATGTCTGGACTTGTCTGGACTGGATACATTACACCCCTCCCCCCTTGGTCCGCAATGCACCCACAGACAAAGTCCTTCAGGTGGGCTGGTAACTTCCTGGTGCGGGTAGAGCGGCGAGGTTCAGGGACTGCTGCGGCTTCTACCCCGGGAGCCCTTGGAGGCGAGCAGGCCGGGAGAGGCACCGGGGGCAGCGGTGCCGGCATCCCCGGCACATCCAGAAGAGGTGTCTCAGGTTCAACCAAGGGTAGAGGCCAGTGGTCAGCCACTGGGAGTTGGGCCTGGGGTGAGGTCTCCGGAACCTTGGCCATGTCCGAGTCCTCAGTGTCCAATGGCATAGTCCGGCGGTGTAGCTGGTCGATGTGCCGGTGTAGAACTTGGCTGTCCTCACAAGAGACATCATACGATCTGGGGCCCTTAACTCGTATGACTCGTGCTGGGATCCAGGTGGGCCCCCGGGTGTAGTTCCGTGCATACATGGGATCTTCTGGGAAGAAACCGCTGGCTGCCTCATGCGTCTCCGTGCCCGGTGCCTCTGTTGATGCCCGACCGAGGTGCAGACGATCCAACCGGGTTGCAAGGCAGCGTCCCAGAAGTAGCTCTGCTGGACTGTGCCCCGTAGTGGTGTGGGGCATCGTTCACTGGCCGAAAAGGAAAGCCGCCAGTTTATAATCCCAGTCCAGGGAGTCCAAGCAGCGGAGAGCATCCTTTGTAATTCTGACCATGCGCTCGGCCTGGCTGTTGGTGGCAGGGTGGAATGGGGCAGCCCGGATGTGGCGGATCCCGTAGTAGCTCGTGAAGTCCTGGAACTCCGCTGACGTGAATGCCGTCCTGTTGTCTGGGACCAGTGTGTCGGGGATTCTCTGGGTGCTGAAGATCTGCCACATCGCCTGGATGGCCATCTTCGAGGAGGTGGCGGGCACAGGAACTACCTCTAGCCACTTGCTGAAGGAATCCACCAGGATAAAGAAGAGTTGCCCCTGGAACAGTCCCACAAAATCCAAGTGTAACCGGGACCAGGGGCGGTGGGAAGATTCCCAGGCCCGTTCCGGGGCTCGGGGAGGCTCGGGCTGGGACGCTTGGCAGGGGTTGCACCGCTTCACCACGTCCTCTATGTCCCAGTCCAACCCCGGCCACCAGACGTAGCTGTGGGCCTTCATGTGCACCACCCCGGGGTGCGTTTCATGAAGGGCGGTGAGGACCCGCTCCTGTAGGGGTTTTGGGATGACCACCCTACTACCCCACTTGACACAGCCTCGGTGGACGGACAGCTCGTCCTTCCGGGAAGCAAAGGGCGTTACGTCAGGGTCTCCTTTGGCCACGGGCCACCCCCTCACTACCCAGTCCAAGACCCGGCAAAGCACCTTATCCTTGGAGGTGCCGCGAGCCACCTCTGCGACGTGGACCGGCCGATCCGGAAGGGTCTCCAGGAGAGCGATCTGGTGGGTGGGAGCCGGATCCGGGTCACAGATTGGCAGCGGCAGGTGGCTCAGGGTGTCAGCATGGCCCATTGCCTTGCCAGAGCGATGGACAAGAGTGTAGGAGTACCCCACCAGGAAAATAGACCAGCGGAGCACCTGGGGAGAAATCATCTGGGGGGGGTCTGGCGGTCGGGGGCCAGGAGGCCCAGCAGCAGCTTGTCGTCCATGAGGACCGTGAAGGGCCGCCCGTACAGATAGTGGTGAAACTTTTCCACCTCCGCTACAATTGCCAGCGCCTCCTTATTGATCTGCGCGTAATTGCGCTCAGCTACTGACAGAGTCCTGGAATAATACGCAACCGGGACCTCACAGCCATCTGGCAGCCTGTGGCCCAGTACTGCTCCCACCCCGTAGGGGGAGGCGTCACAGGCCAGCACCACCGGGAGCGTCTCATTGAAATGTGCCAGGACCACATTCAAGACGAGCAGGTCTTTGACCGCCTGGAACGCAGCTGCTTGTGCCAGACCCCAGACCCAAGGTGCCGACTTGTCCAGGAGGTGAGGGAGTGGTTCTGCGACTGTAGCTTTGAGGGGCAAAAAGGAGTGGTAGAAGTTCAGGAGCCCCCAAAAGGCCTGCAGTTCGGACTTGTACACTGGCGGTGGCGCTTGCGTGATGGCAGTCACCTTGTCCGCGGTGGGATGGATGCCCGAAGTGTTGACCACGAAGCCCAGGAACTCGACGTGTGGCACCCCCAAGAGACATTTCTCCTGCTTGACTTTGAGCCCCGCTGCGTCGAAACGTTGTAGAATGGCTTGCAGACGGTCCGTGAAGGACGAGTCATCTGGCATGGCGATCAGCACGTCGTCTAGAAACGGCTGAACCCCGGGGATGCCTTTCAGGAGAGAATCCATAAAAGATTGAAAAATCCCTGGTACCACCAAGACTCCGAACTGGAGGTGGTGAACCTTGAATGTCCTTTAGAGGAGAAATTGTGAATTGCAGAATTTTAAATACCAATCATCATCCTTGGCTTCACTCAGTTTTGTTTATAACACTCTTCCATTTTCTTCTAGTCGTGAGGGTGGGGGATTGGGAGGGGCCTCACAAGTGACATAGCCTAGGGCCTCTCTTCATCTAAATCCAGCCCTATTTGCCAGCATCTAGGTGGGGCTTGGAGAACTGGAATTACAGCTGATCTCCGGACATGAGAGGTCAGTTCCCCTGGAGGAAATGGCTGCTTTGGAGGGTGGACTCAATGGCACCCCCTACCCACAAATCTACATGAATTGCCCAATTTGGAGTTGGCAACCCTAGTGGCTGGTCTACAGTGATGGGCAAGGGGCCCATCACAGATGCCAAGATGCTGGGGAATCTGCAACTCTGTGCAGAGATCCTGGGCATTCTGCGAGCAAGTGAAGGAGGAAGCGTGGGCTGGGAATAGTGGCCTGGCAGGACAGCCCTAATTTACCACCTTGCTTCAAAGAAGGAGTCAAATGCTGGGGAGTCTCCTTCAAGTGTGAGAGCTGGAAAGGTTATTTGGAGTGGCCACAGAGAAGTAGTCCTTCTTCTTTCTCTGCCCCATATGCAGATACCTTGCCTAGTTGTAAAACTCTTTTGAATATGAAAATGTGCATGATACTGACAAGTAGCGACGGGCCCGTAGGCAGGATTTTTTTATTCGGGGGGGGGTTTAAATAACTCGGGGGCACCCCCCAAGTTAGCAGGCCCGCTCCTGCCCTTCCCTACAACCAGCCAGGCGTGTGCTCTCTCTTTTTAAAAAATAGTTGCACCAAATTCTTGGTGATTGGGCTGGAGGGAGATTCGACTCTATTCTCCCTCCCCTGCGTTTGACCCATGTTATTTTTTGCACTGGAGTGGGTAGTCTGTGAGCTCCTCAGTGGCAGCAGCGCTGTCCACCCGGCTCAGTGAAAAGTCGGGAGGCCTGGGTGGTAAGTCGGGGGGCCCAGCCCCGAGATGCCCCACTGTAGCTATGGGCCCGAGTAGTGATCTGCTTGAGTGTATGTGCTCTGCAGCTGAGAAGCCCTTCCTTGCTGCTAGACGGTGCTGACTTTCTTATAAGGGGGCAGGTGAGGTGAAAGGAGCTTCAGAAGCAGCAGAATCTGGCTTTGTAATGTGCACTGGTGATCAGCTGACGTTTCTAAGATGGTTATCAGTGCCCAGAAGATATTTCTTGCATGGCCATGAGGCAGTTGGCTACCAAGTCACAACAGGATGTGGGCGGGGACAGTTGCAGTGTGGTTGGTGAAGGAAATGGCTGGCTGGCAAGAAACCTGTGGCTTTTTGACAACTGATGTTGCTTTGCCCCCTCCCAAGTGCTTTGCTGCTCAGTGCTCAATGTGTATGTTTGTCAAGAAATAAACATCACCCAGTGTATGTATGTATGTATGTATGTATGTATGTATGTATGTATGTATGTATCTATCTATCTATCTATCTATCTATCTATCTATCTATCTATCTATCATCTATCTATCTATCTATCATCTTTCTTCTTCTTCTTCTTCTTCATCATCATCATCATCATCATCATCATCATCATCATCATCATCATCATCATCATCATCGTCATCGTCATCATCATCGTCATCTATCTATATCTCCCCTTTATTAAAACAAACAATGAAAGGAAATATAAAATACAAAGATACATAAAACACATAACCACCCCTTTCTCCTTACAACCATAGATGCAGACATCCTTTATTAGCATAGAGCAATTATGGTATTAATTCGGCCTATTCTATTGGCAATTCCATTCTCTGTACAGCCCCTGATCTAATCCACACATGTCCCTGCTTTTCTGGTATGCTGTTAATTTCACAAGGGTTTTGATCTCCTTTATTTCTAACAACCAGCCTTGTAATTTAGGAGTATTTTTTTTTGTTTCCATTGCTTTGCAAAAGACCAACCTGGCAGCAGAAATGTGTAAGGCAACCATTAACAGGTCACTTAGGGATATCAGGCAGATAATTTAGTAGCAGTGTCTCTGGCTTGTGGGGTATCTGTGTTCTCAACCCAGCTGATGTAAGAGAGTCATGTATTTGAAAACCCAATGGAAACGTTGAAACGGCAAAGTTGTGTGGCAACTTGGAAAAAAGAAAAAGAAGGTTTTCCTCCGCTTTCCCCATCACATCTCTGGTCCAGTTGCGAGAACTTTGTAGGCTGTTTGTACTTCATAGTCTTTGCTCTGTTTTTGATGGTGTGTGTGTGTGTGTACATGTGTGTATCCACATTTATAACCCACCACTTAGTCACATGGGCTTTATCCACAGGCAGTTTCTAAGGTACCAAAAGTCTCCTTTCTGTTTTTATCACAACACAGCTGAATCTCTGGAATTTGTCATATGCAAATGTTGTTGACCCAAATCAGGGGCTGTATTAAGAAACCCAAAACCTGGGTGAGGCTGGGCTTTTGCCAGCCATGCCCAGTCTCCAAGGATGCTGCCTGTCACCCTGTCCCTGGGCCTCTCTCATCTCCCCCGGCCTGCCCTCTTTTCCTACCTCATATTGATTTGATATATTAAGCCTTTCAATTATTTTGCTGCTTTGAGCTGGAGTCAATAAACTCTCAAGCTATCCAGCGGAATGACCTTTTCCAGGGGCCCTGCATTCAGCAGAGGAAAACTGCATTTCTATTGACCAGCTGAGCCTTCAAATACCATCCCCTGACCCATCTGCCTGGCTTGTGAAATATTTATCTGGCTGGGGGAGGAAAGGAAAGGACTGCTCGTTCCTGCTCACCCTTCACCTCTGCCGTTCAGTCTGGCAGGACACCTCTGCTTTAGACAAGACTCAGCCCTGGCCATGCACTTGTGTTAGGGGAGTAATGATGTGGGTGAAATGCTTGGAGCGCTTTGGAAAATCACTGCATAAACAGCACGAATAGCTGCCTAGGCAGACATTCAACAGGTGTGAGCTGCCAGTGATAGTAAATTTCAGCTAAACAGAGCATCCATCATTAAAGGCAGTCTACCTCTGAGTAACAGATACTGGAGGGGGTCAATGGAGTCAGGGTAATAAAAGCTGCCTTTGAACTTCCCAGGAGCTTCTGGGTTGGCTGGTAGCTACTTTTGTTTGAAAGCAATTCTCTCCCTTTTACCTTTTCTCATCCTACGAAATGCTGCCACCCTCTCAGCTGTTAAATACTATGAAATATCATATACTGAAATCCAATATAGAACTATAACGGGATCTCAAATACGATTGATATGATTCTGCAAAAATGTGAATATTCAGAAGCTGTCTGCTGATTATTTGACATGGACATTCACAGAGAAGGATTTTTTGGGGAACAAATTAGTCTTGGCTTCATCCAGAACTTCCACCAGCACCCGAAGTCCAGTAGCACAATATCCTTCAGCATCTCTATGGACTGGTCTCGTTGCTTTTCCTCTGAACTTGGAAAAATTAAGAAGGCTGTGTGTGTTTTGTGTGTGTGGCAGGAGAGAGAATTGTTCTTAAGTCACTGTCAGGCTCTTGGAGATACTCACATGCTCCTGTGTGTCGCCATCGATCGCCTTGTGCCCTGGAGTTTGCTCCAGTGGAATCTCAACCCAGCACCACTAATTGGGGGAGACAGGCCTGTTTTTTCATTGCCAATTCAGTTTATCGGTGCTATCAGTCGTGGGTGGCACAGATGGGGAATGGAGGGAGAAGAGAATGGTGCAGTCCACCCCTGCCAAGAGGATGCCGGAATGTGGTGTGTGAAGAAATGTATTTTTTCTTTGAAGGTGTGAATTGAGCAAAACCTTCATTCTGAGTTTTAAAACTCCCCCCTCCCTTTCTGGGCAGACAACAGGCTTACCTCAGCCCACCTTCATACAAATGCTAATAGGTCTAGACAATGGGATGGTCAAGCCCCTCCTCCAAAGCAGGGAACAGAGATTTGGGCCGCATTCAGACTGGCAGTTTGGCCCCACAGCCAAACGTTTCAGGAGTGTTTCACTAGCAGATTAAAGGGGCAGGTTCACACAGGCACAGCTGTCTGGCGTCCCCCAGCCATACTCAAACTATCTTGTACTGCTTCCCTCCCGAGTTTTAAAAGTACCTGGTGGAAGTGGAAGGGGTAGCAAACCGTGTGGAGAGCGGGTTGATTCTGGTTCCCTGACGTGTGAACGCAAGGGCTGTAAGGCGGGAACAATTTGCGGTCATTGATAATAGGCGCTGGCTGTTTCTGTGCAGGCGCCCATGCGCATAGGTGCACGCAGCGGAGCGCAGAAACAGCTGCTAACAGCCCGCCAGGGACGGGCCAGCAGTGCAAACGCTCTCTTGCACTTCCTACACAGTATCCTTTCGCTTCATTTGCTGCAGTGTGAACGGGAATACCATGACCAAGCCATTCAGGGTCTGTTCCGGGTCTTTGATGCAAATCCCTAGTGCTGCAAACTGCCAGTCTGAATGCGGCCTTGGAGGAATTAAATACTAGAGAGACTCCAGGAAGGAATAAACGGGAGATCTCCAGGAAAAGACTCTTTGACCTGGCCTGATTTGGTCAGTGGGTGGGGAAAAGAGAGGTGATAAAATTCAGGGGAGCAATACAGAAGCTCTCTTTGGTGCTGGGTCCATCAGAGCAGACAGAACTGAAGTCTGGAAGAGGCAGCAATTTAACCATGTGCTGTCCTGAAGAGCTGAAGGAAGCTTCAAGTTAATGGTAACTGTAATGATTCCTTGTTTTATATGTGTGTGTGTGTCTCTTTAAAAGTTTGGTTGCCTGGCTGTGTGATAGAATAGAGTGGTTGAAGAGACAAGTGTGGTGTGATTGATGATTGACAGAGAGGGGGAGGGGTCTTGGAAGTGTTTCTGAGTGGATGAATAGATATGTCTGTCAGGAGGGTCAGTTACTGGTTTGACAGTTGATGAAGACAGTTGAGTTTTAGTTTCATTCTGAAGTCTGTGAGGGAAGCATTCTTGTATGTGATATAGGAGTTAGTTCTGTGTATGGGAAAAAGTTGAATGTATATGAAACAGTAAAGTAAAGTTTAACAGAACAGAAATTATATGAAAGTCTGAGTGACAGACTGGAGAGAAACAAGAAACGTAGATGATCTTGAGTTAAAGTGTTACAAAGTTACCTGATAAATCCCTGTAGAGGAAGGGAGTAGAGCTTGTGTGAGACACCAAACAATTTATCAGAATATTCACATTACCGGTTACTTTGTTATACCTTTTTATTTATGAAGTATTTCAATAAATCTACTTTTATTTAAGCATACCAGCTGAAAGGAATCCTTCCTCAGGAACACTTAGTACCTCGAAAAGCCTTAAACTCGACCTACCTACCCAGTAATAGAAACAGTATAGTATAAAGGTTTGGAAAGTAGAGGATTGCATTTTACCCATTCCTTTTGAATCCCTTGCTCAATCTAGTGCTGTGCTAGAAGTATGCTTGTGAACATTTTCTTTTTAATAAATACTTTATAACATTTGATGCTGGTAGTGGTTCTCTCTATCACATAGACCTTCACTGTCTTGGATATGCTGTTTTAAAGGGAATGCCAGGGGGAAGGCAGTCAGTTGGCGTGGCTATTCCCACGAGGCAGTAAATGGTCAGTGTGGTGACCAGGCACTGAGCTGTGGGAGACACAGAGGCAAGGCCTCAGAACTTGGAAGGGAAGCTGGGGGTCCTGACCCTCCCAGTGGGCAATTCCTTGCAAAGGTCAGGTGGTGGTGGTAGGTTAGCCGAAAGAGAAAGAAAAGCCTCTCCAGGTGTTGGGAAAACCTTGGAGGGTCTGGTGGAACAAAGCCTGCTGGCTGGAGCAGGCCTGTGTTGCCACATGGTGAGCCCATTGAAGAAAGGCAGGAGAAGCCCTGAAAAGAGTTAAGCATGTTTCAGTGACACATATCTAGTGGAGAACAACACCATGAAAGATCTGGGTAGCCATATCATCCTCCGCTAGAAGTAGGTTCCGCTGGGGAGGCTGGACAATGTGCCTTTGATCAGGGTTGACTTATCAATTAGGCCCACAATACTTTTAGGGGCCCACGAAAATGTTTTAATTTCTTTTAAAATCAGAAGAAAAAAAATTGAACTTTTAGGGTTGAAGAAAATGTTTTAATTTTTTTCTCACATTAGAAAGAATGACATGTTTCGGGCCCACTAAAATCTATTAAATTTTGCCTAAAACACCTTGCTCAATCTGGTGCTGTGCTAGAAGTATGCAGGTTGAATAGGTTCCCAGGTTTACAGAAAAGGTGTGAAATGGGTCCTTGATTAGTGTCAGGAAGGATCATTAATAATTTGAATGTTTGATTGGTTTATCTTGGTATCCTGAGTGATGGGGCAGGAAGGACAGTTGTTTTAGACAAAAGACTTTTCACATAGGTATAGGAGTCACACAAAAGGGACTACGTGCAGGTTTGGAGACAGAAGGGCTATTCGCCAGGTGGAACTTCCTATTGTTGCATATGCATACCATTGCTGGGTGGAGGGGGAAGACTGGAGATTGCTTTGATGGCTGCCTTGTGCAACCTGAAATGGAAATTCTTTTGCAAACCTATGCCTAGCTCTGTGGCTCAGGCTAAGAATGCCTTCCTTGGCCTGAGTTTGTGGGTCTCTGGTTCAGGTCAGAAGTGGGGTGCCCTGCTATTGGAGATACCTGTGAGTAAGGCAATGCCTCTGGGCTACAGTGCCTAGAGCTCACGAAAGTCATAATGTGGCCCTGCCCTTGGGGTCTGCAAAAGGGTGTTCCTGGGGAATTTGGCACTCCCCACAAAAAAGGCTTAAACTGCAAAGCAGGGACTGGTTTGAGGAGAGTTTCGCACTAGTTTGGAGTGTCTCCTCCTGGAATAAAAGAAGTACCCATTCCAGGGAGTGGTATGGCCCTCTTGCTGCTTTGCGGCCTTTACCTAACACAACAGAACTCTATGAATTCCTTCGAATTAATGAGCCCCTTCAGCTTCCCTCAGAAGACAGAGGAGTCAATCATTACACCAAGTGGCCCCAAACAATTTCTGGTCTGGTTGATCCCTCTGTCCCCTCCCTTCCCCCAGTAAAATGGAAGCTGGAGCTATATGCTCCAAAGAAAGCTTTCCTCAATCAGAATTTTCTTTGTCAGGCAAATGTGGAGCAGTCCCAGGAGTTGATGCTGGGCCTCATGCGCCTGATGGCTGGGAACAATTCAAGTAATTGGGGCTATGGGCTCATCCTGGAATGGGGAGCTGAGCTGAATTTCCCAATTCAAAACAGAGCTCCAAGCATGGGCCTGAAATCTGTCCAGAAATTTCAAGACATCACCATTTATCCTTGTCCGGTGAAATTAAAATATGATCTTCCTGAAATTCAGCCTCAGGCTTTCAAATCAGACTGCTTGCTGGCATCTCTCAATTGCTTTGCGGCAAGTGTCCAATGTGAAATCTGTCAGTTGTCAATGACAAAATGCTATTGTATGTCAGCTGTCAAATACCAACTGTCAACTATTGAAATCAAGTACCAACAACAATCCTTTGGTGAACACTGGGTGTAAATTTCAGAAGAGTTCGGCATCAGCATTCATAAAGGGGATTTCCCCCCCCCTGGAAGCAAATTTATTTCTGCTCCATTCCAATTGGCTCTAGATCTCTAGCAACTCCCAATATTTCCTCATGATGAACTTATTTCCTCCTCCCTTACCATTTATGTTTGTTTGGATGGAACTGCCAGTTCTGCAAACTGCCCAGAGCCACAATCACATACACGGTGCGGAAGCTCTGCCTGTTTCTCTGTGTGTATTTAGCTCGAGGGAATCATTTGTGGCATCAGTCCTTGGCATCACACCTGGGTGTCTCTTTCTCTTTGCGCAGCTGCTGAGCCTTCGGTGCGACATGCGCTTCAATTGGGTCACTGGTGGCAGGCAAAAAGGTTTTTTCGTCTCTTTATCTCTGCATCTGAAAGCCAAAGAGGGGGAAAGAGATACATTTTTTTCTTGGTGCATTAACTTAAGAAAAAGAGAGTGAAGTTGATTTGGCCTTTAAACTCCCTGGGTCAAATTGATCCCACATGTAACTCCATTGCGCCCAGACTGAAAGATTTCTTTTTTCTCTTTTCTCTGATGGGCAAGAGACTGAAAGAACCTCCTGTACTTTGGTTTTCAAAGGACTAATATTTTCAAAAAGAGCAGGAGAGTCAGGATTTCAAAGGCAGAGCCCTTAAGAATGCAGGTGGATTTTTTTTTAACGGAAGATTTTGGGCAGCCTAAAAATAGTTTGCATCCAAAATGTTGACTAAGGCTCTTGTGTTGGTTACTTTTGCAATGAGAATGTGGGATGTCAAGGGGCACTCTTGTCCCCTAAAGTGGGAGTAGCTAGGCAACACACAGCATCCTCTATTGGTTGTTGGATCCATTTCAATCAGGCTTCCGCCCTGGCCATGGGACAGAGACGGCATTGGTTGCTCTCACAGACAATCTCCGCAGACAGCTGGATCGAGGTGGGTCAGCACTGCTGATATTACTCAGTCTTACAGCAGCATCTGACACAGTCGATCACAACCTGTTGACTCAACACCTCATCGACGCTGGAATTCGTGGGGCAGCCTTGCAGTGGCTTACCTCATTTCTCCATGGTCAGGGACAGAGGGTGGCGCTGGGGGGGGACAGTGTCCGCAAAGTACCCACTTGAATGTGGGGTGCCTCAAGGGGCGCTTCTCTCCTCAATGTTGTTTAACATCTACATGTGCCCCCTTGCCCAACTAGTGCAGAATTTCAGGCTGGGATGCCATCAGTATGCTGATGACACCCAGCTATTTCTGAGCCAGATGCCGTCCCCAGGAATTTAGCTGAGGGCTTGGAGGCCGTGGTGAGATAGTTAAAACAGAGTCGACTGAAACTGAATCCAGGAAAGAATGAGGTTCTGTGGCTGGGTGGGGGAGAACCTTGTTTGGGTTGCCAGCTCCCAACTCTTGAGGGTGTGCCTCTGTCACTGGCACAGACTGTTAGAAGTTTGGGAATGACCTTGGACTCTTCTCTATCTATGGAGGCTCAGGTTGCCAGCCAGGTGTTTTTCCAACTTCTCCAGGTTAGGCAGCTGGCTCCCTACCTGTCTCACCCAGACCTAGCCATGGTAATCCATGCAACAGTCACCTCCAGGTTAGTCTACTGTAATTCACTCTACACAGGCCTGCCCTTGTGCCTAACCCGGAATCTTCAAGTGGTCCAAAACGCAGCTGCATGGGACTCTGCAGACGGCAAATATTCAACCAGTGCTGCATGAGCTGAATTGGTTTCCAGTGGAGCACCGGATCAGGTTCAAGGTTTTAAGGCCCTTAGCAGTCAAGGACCTACATATCTTCGGGACCGCCTCTCCATGTATGCCCCTGGAAGTGACTCAGGAAATAAAAACTTCCTGGTGGTCCCCGGTCCGAGAGAAGTCCAGCTGTCCTTGACCAGGGCCAGGGCTTTTTCAGCCCTGGCCCCTGCCTGGTGGAACACTCTGCCGGAAGGCATCCGTGCCCTGCAGGAGTTGTTACCATTCCACAGGGCATGCAAGGCAGAGATGTTCCGCTGAGGACAGCAATGGGGGTAGCCTTTGGCACTCTCACACAAGTCCCCGTCTCTTGTAACCCCTCCCCCCAGGGAGGCTGGGGTGCAGGAGTTTTTTCCGCCATCTTATATATGCTGTATTTCTGCCACTCTGATAATGTTGTTTTATGTATAGGTATTTATTGGCTTGTTTTAATTTATTTTAATCTGAGATTGTATATTATCCTGTTGTAAGCCACCCTGAGCCCTACTTGTAGGGAAGGGCGGCCTAGTAAATCCAATTTAATAAATAAATAAGAGGATGTGGTGCATTGTCCCTCTCTAGTGGTGGCTATTAGGTAACACAGCCTCCTTGGATACAAAATGGGATTGATTACACTTGTTAGTTAAAGGACCAAATTATATGTGAAGCTGGGCATCCATGATCAGATCTCTCAACATATAATTTAGCAGGAAAATAAAAGCAATATAGATCGGGGTGGTAGTGCTGGAGAAGGCAGGTTGAAGCCCCTCCCCAAATTGGACTGAAAATGGCCCTGGTATGGACAAAGAAAAGATACCCTATAAGTGCCTGTCTTTTCCTCTACTGGAATGTAACACAGTCTTGGGTGGAGGCATTTTTGACCAGGAAAACAGTGCAGAAAGAATAGTTAAATTAACCCTTCCCAAGGCTGCAATCCATGTTTCCCCACTCACACGGCTGTTTTTTTTACAGCTAAATAACATGTGGGTAGATCCAGTGTCTTCCCAGTCACATGTATTTTAGCCTAAGTAGGATCAAATGTTGTATAAAATTACAAGGGACATGAACACACAAAGTTAGGCCTTTGGTCTTTGAAGATCAGGATTGTCTCCTCTGACTGGCAGGGAGCGGCTCTCTAGGGTCTCAGATGGAGATCTTTCACTTTACATACTACCTGATCCTTTGTCCTGGAGATGCTCGGAATTGAACCAGGGATCACCTTCTGTTCTCCAAAAAAGATGTTCTGCCTCTGAGCCACAGCCACATTTCAAGGAAACAGGGAGTATGTTTGTAGAACAAGCAGCTCTCTGCATGTATAAAGGGACTGTTTGCCAAAGGACTGTTTCTTTTCCCCTGCCGTTGCTTTCCACAGACACGTCTAATGATTTTTATGTAATCACTAGGAATAAGGCCCGTTGTGGAAATAAATACAATGAGGTCTAGAAAGAGGCTCTGGGCGGGTGCCCCGGCCTTGGGCACTTAGTGTCAATTTGCTGTGGTGACCTCAGCAGGGTATAATGACACAGAGTCCACCATTTTCTCCAGAGGAACTGATCTCTGCTACCTGAAGAACAGTTGTAATTTTGAGTGATCTTCAGCCCTCACCTGGAGATTGGCAACAATGGTTCCCCAGGAGGGAATGGCTGGTTTGGAGAGTGGAGTCTATGGCATTGTACCAATCTGAGGTCCTACCCCTCCTCAAATCCCACCCTCTCCAGGCTCCACCCCTCAAATCTCCAGGAATTTTCCAACCTAGAGTTGACAACTCTATCTCCTTCCCAGCCAACCATCAACCTACCATGATCTGCCCCTCTGACTTCAGCTTTTCATCTCCTCCCCCCTCCCTCCTGGAGAGCAGTTGTAATTCTGAGTGATCTCCAGCCTCTACCTGGAGATTGGCAACAATGGTTCACCAGGAGGGATTGGCTGGTTTGGAGAGTGGCGTCTATGGCATTGTACCTGTCTGAGGTCCCACCCCTCCTGAAACCTCACCTTCTCCAGGCTCCATCCCTCAAATCTCCAGGAATTCCCCACCTAGAGTTGGCAACCCTATCTCCTTCCCAGCCAATCATCAACCTACCTTTATTTTCCCCTCACTCTTCAGCTTTCCACCCCCCACCTGCAGCCTCTACCATGCTCTGCAGCCCTGACTGCTACACCACATTGGCTGCCATACAGGGGCCATCTCAGCAGGATATAAGGACACAGAGTCCACCAGTTTCTCCAGGGGAACTGATCTCTGCCATCTGGAAAGCAGTTGTAATTTTGAGTGATCTTCAGCCCTCACCTGGAGATTGGCAACAATGGTTTTCCCCAACAGGCACTAAGGGGAAATGTATTTTACCTCAGAACACATTTACCTCAGAACAGCAACAGCAAACTGTTTAGAATGTTAGAGGCAAAGGCCAATGAGGCCGCATATGCAAATGACCTCTGTGTTCTGACTGGCTATGGGGGGAAGAGGAACAGCAAACTGTTTAGAATGTTGGAGGCAGGACTCAGGCAACGCAGCCAGTGGATGAGACTCTCTGAGTGACAGATCAGGGAGCCAACTGATTTGGGAGCATGTTGGAATGTTCAGGAGAGTTCATGACCAAAACAGAATTATATATAAGGAGAGATATCAGAGAGGTTAAGTTGTAGGCAGCTGAGCATGTTGAGAAGTTGAGACTGAGTTGCAGGCAACAGAGCATATGAGAAGTTGAAGCTCCAGCAGAATCAGGACCAAAGTCAGATGGCATCCTGACACACTTGCTTTCTGCATGCAGGGATTTTATTTCCTGGGGAAACATCAAGATATCAACCCCCACCCTCCTGCACACACAGATTAATTCCTGGAAAGGCTTCACCCTTTGATTCTCCTGATTGCATGAGCCATCCTTTGGTGATGGTGGTAGAAAGTGCCATCAAGTCACAGCTGATTTATGGTGATCCCTGGAAGCTGCTTTCAATTCAATTGGGTTTAGAATACACAGATTAAGAAGAGTGCCTCTCGGCATGTACAAAGCATTTTCCCCATTGCTCCACAGGACATCCTTAAGTAGCACCCCCAACATTTGGATTCAGGGGGAGGAGATCAGAAACGTGGAAACTGTATCTATGAGGTAGGGTGTGATGCTACACTTAGTGCATACCCTGCCTATACATGAACACATGAAACTGCTGGCTCAAGTGAAAGTCCTTTCCAGTGTTGTTATCACTGAACTGCTGGCTCAAGTGAAAGTCCTTTCCAGTGTTGTTATCACTGAGGTGGTGTTGTGTAATGGTTAGAGTGTTGGGCCAGGACCTGAGAACCAGGTTGAAATGCCAAGTGGGACCAGCTCTCTCCACCTGACCTACTTCCCAGGGTGGTTGTGAAAATCAAATGAGGAAGGGAGATGCTGATGCTCTGGAGGAAGGCAAGGTGGGGTTTAAAATGTACTAGATAGATTTTGTAATGAGAGAGGTGTTTAACATTGGGACCTTCCACATACAAAGTATATGTCCTGCCACAGAACTACAGCCCTTCTTTCTCAGGTGTGTTTAGCACATTTCAGCTTTATGGCATAATTTTTTGACACTGAAGGAAAAGTGTTCTGTGGCTCTGTCTGTGCCACAAACTGGTGCAGATGGGCTATTCAATGTGATGAACTGCATCACAAGACAGAGGATCCACTCGGCTGTCTTTGCTTCCAATTCCTAGGATTTATTCCTGGGAAAGAGGGGGGGAGCTGGTAGAAAAGATAAATTAGAATTATTTTTAATAAAATGGAGATCATTTTTAATCACGTTTAACTTATTTTTCTTTAGCCAGCTTGCATGGTGTAGATGTCCCTGAAAAATGGGGGACTTTCATCTCTTGCAGCACTGAAATTAATTCTGACCTGTCAGCCATGGTGTTTAATGTAGATAATAACTATTAGTTCTATGCCAGACAGTCTACTCTATTCTAGCAGTTCCCCTCCACCACCACTGGATTAAACTAAATCCTCTGCCAGGCACTAAAGTTCTATCAGAGGTGGAGAAAAATTGAACAATGAAGATGAGTGCAAAATAAATGAAAATATAATATGAGTGAAACAGATGTCCGTCTCTTACTGTGCAGTAAGACAGAGTCCTGGAGTGAGCTGCTGCCTGGTTACCATTCCTCTTCTAATCCCAGAAGACTGAGAACTTGCCAGCCTTATTGAAGGGTGAAAGAGAGGCACTCTGCACATGCTGTGCTTGACTAAGTAGAACCCTACTTGCAAGCACTCCACCTCCTGTGCTCCTAGTTACCTGGGCTGCCCGCTACTGCCAGGGAAGAGTGTGCAAGTGGTGATGGTCGTAGCCGTGGCACTCCCAGCTGCACGTACCTCCTAGTACCACTGAGGAAAAGGTGTGCAGCTGACTGTGGGAAGGGTCATGAGCAGGCAGGGGAAGGAAACACAGGCAGGTGGATTATGTGGGTGGGGACAAGAAAGGAGATGTGAATGGGAGTCCAGGTGGTGGGCAGGGCACAGGAGTAGAGGAATCCGCCCTGGTTTGAAGTTCCACCAACCCATCCTTTCCCACCTTTCCCTGCTTGTTCTGAACTGACCTGTTCAGGGACAGGGTCAAAGGTAGGCTTGCCAGCTTTCAGATGGGGCCTAGAGATCTCCCGATATTACAACTGATCTCCAGACTTCCCCAGGCTCCTCCCACAAAATCTCCAGGTATTTCCAAACCCAGAGCTGGCAACCCTTAGTAAGAGCCATGGAGGCAGGGTCTTTTGGGGAGCTGATGGCTCAGTTGCTGCAAGCGGGAGTCGCTGGAGTGAAGGCAGCAAGAAGTTGCTAGGCAGCAGAACCAGACACAAAGGCCTCTGCATTCTCGGGCTCAAAAGGCAGAAGGTACTGAGGGAGAGGTTTTTATGGAACTGGGAGTAAGACGCTGTACCTGCAGTGGACTCCTGAGCCCTCTTATACCTCTTCCTGAAGCAGTTTGCAGGCAGGTGGTTCCTTTGGGTTAGATTTGTCCTCCTTAAGCATTGTACAAGCACTTCCGCATTTCTGTGTCTCTCAGATGTTTCCTTCACACATTGAATGGAAGTTGTTGTTTTTTTTGGGGGGGGGGTGTTTCAGTGCTGGAGATACCCTGGTGAGTTTGTCACTCAAACTCTGCCTTGACACTGATAGGCAGCTGGTGTTGGAGTCCGGGTCTACCCCCAAGTGTATGCTTAGGTTTCCCCAATGGGGTAAATAGAGCACCCCTGGTGCCACTGCAGGTCAGGACAATGGCATGGGGGAAGACTGAACCCCCTTCTCCACATGTGCTGTTGTCCACATGAGTAGGGTTGCCAGCCTCCAGGGCATGGCTGAAGATCTCCTAGAATCACAGCTGGTCTCCAGGTAGCAGAGATCAGCACCCCTGAAGAAAATGTCTGCTTTGGAAGGTGGACTACGTGGCATTGTACCACAATGAAGTCCCTGCCCTCCATAACTCAGCCCTCCCCAGGTTCCACCCCCCCCCCCAATTTACCAACACAGTGCTGGCAGCTGTACACGTTGGGGACTGCCTGGAAGGGAACTGAGGAGGACCTGCAAGCCACCTGTGGCCGTTACACAGAATGGAGACCCCGAACCCCACCTATGTACTCTGTAACAATTTTTCTCACAGCAAGGCTCTGGATAGGGCTTTGGTTGAGGCTGGGATTTGTGGTGCTTCTGGTTCTACGTGTGTATGAACCACAGAGTGAGTTCTTAGGGTTGGTATTGTGATGCCTGGAGATTTGGGGGGCGGAGCCTGAGGAGGACAGGGTTTGGTGACGGGAGGGACTGTGATGCCATAGAGCTCACCTTCCAAAGCAGCCATTTTCTCCAGGTGAACTCTGAGCTGTAATTCTGGGGGATCCCCAGGTCCCACCTGGAGGCTGGTATCTCTAGCTGGTGGCCAGTGTGTGTGTGGGACCTGGCAACCTACCAGCAACCACATAGAGGTTGGCTACCCTAGCCTGTAAGTCATTGGGCAGCGTTTTTCCCCTGCAGTAGCCAAAGTCCCAGTTTTGTCCCCGGAGCTAGAAAGACAATGTTGGTGCTCCTGAGATGCTTGCTGGTTATGTACCAGTAACTTGAATTATATTTGTTGCCTTGTAGTTGTGGGATTAATGGCATTTTCTCATCATTTCCCAGACTTCTTTCCCCCCCTTTCAACCCATAAACACAGGAGCTGTTTTATTATACTATTGTTAGGGAGTGAAAAAAGCTACTTTCTGGCAAAGGGCAGTCTTGACGCAACCCAAAGACACCAGAAGCTGCCAGGAAGGCTGCCTGGATCCTGCATATCCTCTCATCAGTCACGCAGTTATTCCAGGAAGTAGGTTCTGTATCATCAGTGGCAACCCTAGGACAAATGTTTCTAAGGAGGAGATTGCGTTCTGACTGAGGGAGCAAACAGCCCTATGTATGAACAAATGGGTAAATTGCAAAGAGCTGATTGGAAACCTGTGAGGGAGGGTCTGCCCACAGCATTCTGCTGGCAAGAGAGCTAGGTTGCCAGCCTCCAGATGGTAGCTGGAGATCTCCCGGGATTACAATCGATCTACAGGGAATAGAGATCAGTTCACTTGGAGAAAGTGGCCGCTTTGGAAGGTGAACTCTATGGCATTATACCCCAAACCCCACCCTCCACAGACTATACTCCCAAAATCTCCAGGTATTTCCTAACCCAGAGCTGGCAGCCCTAAAGGGGGCAAACAAACGCAGATATTTGGAACTCCATCCCCACCCTGCTGTGTCAAACTACTTTATTATCAGCTACGTTTTTCCTGCTTTGCTGTTGTTGCCTGATCCTTTTATGTCCCACCATGCTAATTTGACATGCTAATCCATTACCTGGCAACAATAATTTTACCCTGAACTATGTACTGAATGATCCCAGACCTGGATGGCCCACACTGGCCTGATCTACTCAGATCTTGGAAATTAAGCAGGGTTGCCCCTGGTTAGTACTTGGATGGGAGACCACCAAAGAAATCCAGGGTTGCTATGCAGAGGCAGGCAATGGCAAACCACCTCCATTTCTCTCTTGCCTTAAAAACCTTATGGGGTGGCTTGCAACTTAATGACACTTTACACACACAGGGAAATCAATTGCTATACGTACCATATAGTACCAGAGACAAATTAAAGAGCTTTGCCTTCATGGTATTTGAAGAAATCTTAAAAATATGAAAGTAACATCCACGATATGCTCAGAGCACTGGCTGAGAGGTTACTTTTGGGGGTTAGCTCCAAGAATCAGATCTGATTTAGTCCTCATTCTGCTAGGGCAAACCTTTAAAACATAGCACTTGTATAAATCCCAGACAGCTGGTAGACCTCTCTTGAAGGAAGTGCTGGATGGTAAATTACCTTTGGTAGGTTATCTCATAATCACAGATTTTTTAAAAAAAGTCAAAATGCACAATTTTTAGCCTCTGTGCTGGTAGCAGAAAACTTTAAAAAGAGGATGACAGTGATAAAGACTCCATAGGTTAAGCTCCTTTCTTGAGTATTGTGTTCAGTTCTGGGCACCACAATTTAAGAAAGAGATAGACAAGCTGGAACGTGTCCAGAGGAGGGCAATGAAGATGGTGAGGGGTCTGGAGACCAAGTCCTATGAGGAAAGGCTGAAGGAGCTGGGTATGGTGATATGATAACCATCTTCAAGTACTTGAAGGGCTGTCATATAGAGGATGGTGCAGTGTTGTTTTCTGTTGCCCCAAAAGGTTGGACCAGAACCAATGAGTTGAAATTAAATCAAAAGAGTTTTCGGCTAAACATTAGGAAGACCTTCCTGACAGTTAGAGTGGTTCCTCAGTAGAACAGGCTTCCTTGGGAGGTGGTAGGCTTTCCGTCTGTGGAGGTTTTTAAACAGAGGCTAGATGGTCATCTGAAAGCACTGCTGATTCTGTGAACTTAGGCAGATCATGAAAGGGGGGGCAGGAAGGGTTGCCTCAGTGCTTAGTTCTTGTGGCCCTTTCTTACATACCCAGGGAAATGCTGATTGCCAGTTTGGGGTGGCTTAGTTCTCGTGGCCCTGTCTTACACACCCAGGGAAATGCTGATTGCCACTTTGGGATCAGGCAGCAATTTTTCTCCAGGCCAATTTGACCAGGAATCCTGGAGGGTTTTTTTTTTTTGGCCATCTTCTGGGCATGGAGCAGGGGTCACTGTGTGTGTGTGTGTGTGTGGGGGGGGTATTTGTGAATTTCCTGCATTGTGCAGGGAGTTGGACTAGATGACCCTGGAGGTCCCTTCCATCTCTATGATTCTATAGAAGACATCTGAACTACAACGGCAATTGCATACAGCTCTTGTGGGAAGCCTGACAATAGGCCTGGAGGGAAAATGTCCTTTTCCTTTAATAGAAATGGAAATTTAATGGAGATGGCAAGCTGAAACTTTTCATGCCACAGAGCTGAATAACTGGTGTGGTGTAGTGGTCACAGTGTCAGACTAGGATCTAAAAAAAAATCAAGTCCAGTTTTATTCAAGGTATAGGCTTTCATATGCACATGAAAGCTTATACCTTGAATAATATTTTGTTGGTCTTAAAGGTGCCACTGGACTCAGATTTTGTTCTGTTGTTTCAGACCAACACAGCTACCCCCCTGGACTAGGATCTGGAAGACTCAGGTTCAAATTCCTACTCGTGTTGTGGAAGCTTACCGCCGGGTGACCAATCACTGTTTCTCATCCTAACCTACCTCATTAAGGATTCCAGGCCTAATGGTACCCTGGGGAGGATTTGAGGGGTGGGGACAGGCTCACTGATATCATGTGAGCATGTGAGCATAGAATTTTTGGCAAAATCCTAGACTAGAGCATTACCCCTGATGTGATGATGTCACTACCATTTTTTTTGCAGGAAGTGCACCCACCCTATTCCCCACATCTGACCTTTGAAGCAGCAGTGGGCCATGGAGGGAATACCTGGGAGGTCTCCTGACACAGTGGGAGATCTAGCATCCCCATACTGAAGTAGGCATTTATTATTCTCTGACCATATAAAGGGATAGTTGCTGTTCATGTTCTAGTCATAAGGGGGCAGAAGTGAGCTTGTTTGGTTTGGGAGGGAAAAGTAAGCCTAGTCAATGGAAAATTCCACTCTGGTGATGTAAATGATGACGTGTAACCTTGTTGCAGTATAAAAGCCTGGAGCCTGCATTGCTCTGGGTTCAGTCTGTTTAAAGCGTGCTTCGCTGACTGAACCGGCGCCAATAAAGTTCTTCTCCTTCTGTTGATCTGGTGGTCTGTGCTTGGGCTTAGGCCCCTTTCTCCGTGCTACATTTCCCTGTCACATACTTGCAGCTCAGTTGGTCCTGGGTTTGGAAAAAATGAAGACTCCTCTTCTAGGGTTTTGGGGAACCCTGATCACCTTCCTATCGGGTCAGTTTCTGTCAGGCAGGCTAGGAAAGCCTTGGCTTTCCTATGATCAGGGTGGGATCTGTGTTGAAGTGAATGCATGGTGTGTGAGTGTGAAAAGGCGGACTCCCGTAATAGGAGAAAGTCAAATTGAATTGTGGTCACCTCAAGCTCGCATTTCTCAGTCGAGAGATCGCATCTGAGTCGGGTACAGGTGGAAGCATTTGTGGTTAAGGTCTCCCTTTTATGTGTCTAGGAGCAGTGGACCCCTTACCACTCTCCCTGTTTACCCCACCCTCTGTATACCCAGCTGTCTGTCTTTTGTCTGTTCAAAATGGGAGGGAGTCAGGCAAAGCCCAAAACCCCTCTTCAGTTTATGCTCAAGCACTTTGAAGAAATTTTTGGCACAGCCACTCATGGCGTAGTTTTAAATCCAGTCTGTCTGCAGACATTTTGTGAGGTAAACTGGCCTGCGTTTACAGTGGGATGGCCACCAGAGGGCTCCATGGATCTCTCTCTGCTACACAGAGTCTATCTGGCAGCTACGGATCCCCAAGAGGACCATTCCGATCAGCAGCTCCATTATGTCTACTGCTGGTATGAATATGTGAGGAAAAATCCTTCCAAGGCCAAGCGATTTAAAACCCGACAGGGCTCTGCCCCAGCAGCCAACCAGCCTATAGTTTGCCCAACACCAGGAACTATGCCAGCAATTTGTCCAACCCTGAATACCCCAGAAAGCAGGCCCCAAGGCCCCCAAGTGACTTGCCCGCCACCGGAGGATGATTGGCCCCCACCATACTCTGCTGGGCCATTGCCACCGCCTCCTCTTCCAACTCCGCCCCCAGAAGCAAGAGTGACTAGATCACAGACTGCGCAGGCCCGTGCCGCCCAAGAACTTGCAGCCCAGGAGCAGCTTCAGGAACTGCAAATCAGTGAAGCGCTTAGCCCTTCAGTGCCAGTCTCCACCATTTATCCATCCTTAGTGGACTGTTTGGCTACTGCCTCTGCTCCTGAACCTGAGACCCCTGTCACTCCCATACCTAAGACAGTCCTTAAGAAAAATCCGACAACAGGGACCTGGAGCCCCGCCACTCATTGGAGTCCTACATCAGGACTCAGTGAAATGAACCCTTTTAAAGTGCCTGTAGGCAAATCTCAGGAAACTGGCAATTTAGCAACAGTCTGCCCTCTCCGTCAAGTTCCAGCAGGAGCGGATGGGATTATGAGATGGGTCTATTCTCCTTTCAGTACTGTCGATCTCTGTAATTGGAGAACACAGACGACCCCATATAGTGAAGACCCCCGACCCATGACAGATCTGTTTACAACAATTATGGCTACACATGCCCCTACCTGGCGAGATTGTAGCCAGTTACTTACTGCTTTATTAACTTCAGAAGAGAAGCGGAAAGTCATGGCAGCTGCTAAGAAAACTGTTGAAAACAGAGTCCCTGCTGACCAACAGCCTAATGCAGCTGACTGGGTTCGTGCCCGCTTCCCAGATATAGACCCAAATTGGGACCCCAATGTAGATGCAGATAGAGGAAGATCAGAGGAATACCGAACTGCCATCCTCTTAGGTCTCCAGGAAGCAGGAAAGAAGCCCATGAATATGGCTAAATTGAGGGAGGTCATTCAAGAGCCAACTGAGCCACCCTATACCTTCCTTGAAAGACTGTACAAGGCTTACCGCCTCTACACTCCTTTTGACCCAGAGGAAGAAGCAAACCGTACAATGGTGAATGCATCTTTTGTTAGCCAGGCTGCACCTGACATTAGACGCAAATTACAGAAGTTAGAAGGGTTCCAAGGGATGAACGTGTCCCAATTAATTGAGGTGGCCCAGAAGGTTTTTGTGAATAGAGATAAAGAAGAGAAGAAAGAAGAAGAAGCTAAGCATAGACGAAAGGCAGCAATTTTAGCAGCAGTGATCCAAGGCCATGAGTATGACCGCCCGTCCCCAACATCCAACCTTGAGCCCCGTGGTCCTAGAACCCTAGGCCGGGACCAATGTGCATACTGTAGAGCGGATGGCCACTGGAAAAACGAATGTCCGAACCGCCAGTCCAGACTCCGGGGGAGGGGAGGATCTAGAGGCCAAGGAAGAGGACAGAGCTTTAACCACCTTCCAAGAGGGCAAGTTAATGAAAGCCGGTACAGCCGCACCTACCCTGCAGGGAAGTCGGAAGATGGCTTTGTTGGTATGGCCGGAATGAACTATGATGATTAGGGGCGACCGGGCTCTGTCAATTGTGGCCCTCGGGAGCCCTTGGTCCGCTTAAATATTGAAGGAAATCCTGTTGATTTCATGTTAGACACGGGGGCTGAAGTATCCATTGTAACGACACCCATTGCTCCGCCCACTAAAGATAGCCTAACAGTTGTAGGCATGGCAGGGAAGAAACTTGCTCTCCCATACCTCCAATCAAGAACCTGTTCTCTAGGAGGTCACCGGGTCACCCACCGTTTTCTCTTAAATCCCAGCTGTCCGATTAATTTGCTTGGGAGAGATCTTTTATCTAAAATGCGTGCCTCCATAACCTTTGATACTCCGGATGGCTCAGCACTTCTGTCCTTACCTCCAGAGACTCAAACTTCACTAGTGTGTTGTAATTTAGAGGTTGATGCTACAGAAGAGTGGCGACTTCCTGAGGTCCTAATGGGATGTGGATTTAGAAGACACCCTGATGGTGACCCTGAAGAAGTCCAGTATCAGACTGATAAAGATGCTTTTTATGACAAGGAAAAGGTGCAGGATAAATTGTACTACCGAAATGAAGTGCCAACTGTATGGGCAGAAGATAATCCCCCAGGCTTTGCTAAACACCAACCTCCTGTAGTTGTGGTCCTTAAACCTACTGCCAATCCAGTGAGAGAGCGTCAATACCCTATTCGTGAAGATGCCCGAAGAGTGTTAACCAAACACTTTCAGAGACTCCTGAAAGATGGCATCCTGATCCCCTGTGAATCTGCCTGGAATACTCCGATCCTTCCAGTACCTAAGCCTTCTCCAGACCCCAAGAATCCTGATTACCGCCCAGTCCAAGACCTGAGGGCAGTGAATACTCAAGTAGAAGCTATCCACCCTGTAGTGCCAAATCCCTATACAATCCTGACTCTGATTCCATCCACGGCTGCATGGTTTACTGTCTTGGATTTGAAAGATGCGTTCTTCAGTATTGGACTTCACCACCAGTCCAGAGACATCTTTGCCTTCGAATGGAGAGCCCCTGGAGCCTCCAGCCCATGTCAGTACACTTGGACTCGTTTGCCCCAAGGCTACAAAAATTCTCCTTCATTGTTTGGACAGGCCCTCGGTAAAGACTTAGAGAACTTTGACACCCAAGAAGGGGTCCTTACCTTAATCCAATATGTGGATGACTTGTTACTTTGTGCCCCTGACCCTCATCGATGTTCCCAGGGCACCCTTAACCTTCTCCGTCTCCTTGATGCCTGTGGCTATAAAGTCTCATTCAAGAAGGCCCAGATCTGCTTAACTCGAGTCCAGTTCCTAGGATTTGAAATCTCTAAGAATCAACGGTCTCTCAGTAATGCAAGGAAAGAAACTGTGTGCCAGATACCTCTACCCCAGAGTCGCAAAGAGCTACGAGGCTTCTTAGGTGCAGCTAGCTACTGTCGGTTATGGATTCCCTCCTTTGCTCTTTTGGCCAAACCCTTATATGAAGCTACCAAAGGGGGGACACAGGAACCTTTTGTCTGGGGCCCAGATCAAGATGTTGCCTTTAGGACCCTGAAACAACGGCTCATTGAGGCTCCTGCCTTAGGACTGCCAGATCCAGAAAAACCTTTTTCCCTTTGCGTAGATGAGAAGCAAAGTGTTGCTTTAGGTGTCCTTCTCCAGAAACTTGGGACTCACAATCGGCCTGTGGCCTACCTTAGCCAAAACCTGGATGCTGTAGAAGCCGGTCTGCCCCCTTGCTTACGTGCTGTTGCTGCCTGCTGTAGACTTATTGAAGCAGCAAACAAATTCACCTGGGGAGCCCCACTCACAGTGTTTGTATCACACGGAGTTAAGACCATTTTAGAAGCTCGTGGTCACAAATATCTGACAGTTTCACGTATGGCCAGGTACCAAGCAGTTCTCCTCGAGAACCCAGGTGTATCTCTAGCTCCTGTCATCAACATAAATCCAGCCACCTTGTTGCCAGTACCATGTGAAGATGTTGAGCATGATTGCCTAGTAACCACTGACCAGCTGTTTGCATCTCGTCTTGACCTTCGTGACCAACCCCTTCAGCAGCCAGACTTAATATTGTACTGTGATGGTAGCAGTTTCATCAACCCTCAAGGACGTCGCAAAGCAGGCTATGCTGTTGTAGATGACCATCAGGTGATACAAGCAGAATCTCTACCCGTTGGAACATCTGCTCAACTAGCAGAAATAATAGCCCTGACAGTTGCCCTACATCTAAGCAAGAATGCAGCTGCAAATATATTCACCGATTCAATGTTTGCTTTCAAGGCAGCCCATGCACATGGAATGCTGTGGCAACACCGAGGATTTATTACAGCCGCTGGAAAGGATATCAAATATGGGCCAAATCTTCGTCTTCTGCTAGAAGCCATCAATCTGCCAACTAAGATTGCAATAATCCACTGTCGAGGACATCAACGGAAGTCTGACCCAATTGCAGAAGGAAATGGTCGTGCTGATAAAGCAGCTAAGGAAGCAGCAGAAGGAAAACTTTGTCTCCGCACTCTAGTTCCTAGTCCGTCAGTCTTAGCCTGTCCTGTCTTCCCCACTCCAGTCTCAGCTTGGACGCCTCGTTACACCAAACATGAAGACTACCTCTGTGACCAGCAATCAGCAAAAAAGAATGAGGAAGGTTGGTGGATCTTGCCAACAGGAAAAATTTGGATTCCAGCCTCCTTAGGCTATGAAATAATGAAAGCCCTTCATGCTAATACCCATTATGGATCTTCCAGTCTTGTTAAAGCCTTAGACCGCTGGGCTCATCTGGAACGGAAGACAGCATTAGCAGACCTCGTGTGCCGTCAGTGTGTTACCTGTGCCCGAAACAATCCTAGAGAAGGTCCCCGACGACCTCCAGGAATCAATACCCCAGGACCAGCCCCAATGACTTCGCTTGTTGTTGATTTCACCGAGATGCCAAAAGTTGGTCGTCATCACTACCTGTTGGTGTTTGTCTGTACGCATACTGGATGGATAGAAGCGTTTCCAACTGCCACTGAAAAGGCCTCAGAAGTTGCCCGAGCCATGTTAAGGGATCTAATTCCAAGATTCGGATTACCTACCTGGGTTTCCTCTGATAATGGACCAGCCTTCATCTCTGAATTAACTCAGCAAGTTGCCAAAGCCTTAGGAATCATCTGGAAATTACACTGTGCCTATCGTCCCCAGAGTTCAGGAGCAGTAGAACGAGCTAATAGAACTCTTAAAGCCTCCTTGCGGAAGTTCACCCAAGAGACTGAACAGCCATGGCCTAAGATTCTACCTCTAGTGTTATTCCGACTGCACTGCCTCCCTTCCAAACGAACTTCAGTTTCTCCTTATGAGGCAATGTTTGGCCGTCCTCCCCCACTGACCATGGGAGTTCATACCGATGCTTATGGGTTTCATCAGTTAATCACCTCAGCAGAATTACAAGCCCTTGGACGACAAGTTGAGAAACTCCAAAGACATTACTCTGCCTGTCTCCCAGTTCCCTTGTTTGATTCTGTGTGTCATGTCAGTCCTGGAGATTCAGTATGGGTTAAAAATTGGAGACCAGAGCCCTTAGGGCCAAGGTGGGAGGGACCTTTCACTGTTTTACTCAGTTCCCCTACAGCTGTGAAGGTCGTTGAGAGGAAACCCTGGATCCACTGGACGAATTTGAAGCTTGCCCATACTAGATGGACTGCTGAGCCAGGATCTAATCCTACTACTGTGAAGCTTAGACGTGTCGTGCCCAGTAATCCAGCAAGCTCTGCTTCTCTTGGGCCCACGCCCCAAGAGGACACAGCTGAAGATTGACTCCAGAACCCCTGCTGAGACCTACCGGAAACGGTCTCCCTGCGCACGGGTGAAAAATCAGACCTTCGTTGGAGCATCAGGCCCTGCTCTAGTCACACCGGAAGCTGACTAGTCGACGCACAGGCCCAAGATGTGGATGCTTCTGTTAAATTGTGTTTTTGTACCTTCTATGATCTGCATCCCAGTTATGGGGTTTCCTGCTTGTACCTCTTGCATTACTTCCACTTTTCGTGAAGGTCAAGTCTCACAAACCCTCATTTATCATTCTGACTTTGATTGTATTTCGTCTGTAGTTACCCAATGTTCTCATGAGGGCATAAGTTACAGTGTTTGTGTAAATCAAGGGAAATTTATGTGCTTTCGACCCCAGTCCAATGTGACTCGGGCCCGTATTAATGTTTATGCTTATATTAGTGGATGGTACACAAGTCCTGATACTTTCACCTCTTCCCTTTTAGCGTCCAATGTCACTTCCCAGTCTAGTCAAAGTATGCAAGTCTGTTTTGACATATGTCATGCCATCTCTCGAAGTCGAAAGTATAGTGCAGGGGAAATTAGACAAACGTGTGGAGGGCTAGCTAAAGAGCAGAGCTATGCCAAAGAAGGGAAAATGTTTCTGTCATCAACTTATGAACTTGAAGCACAAGTCTGGTATGTCTCTAATGATGGTAATATCTCAGATGGACCTCAAGGTGGAATAGTGGGAGGAGGGAAAGCCCACCCGTACTTTAAGTTATCCCAGGGAACTAGTCTAACCCCTTGCAGCCATAACCACTGCACTCCCTTGTGCTTACATTTCCGAGCATCCGAGAACCAGGGAAGAAAGAAACTGATGTATGGGGTTGGCATAGATATTGGTGGTCGAAAAAGTCCATACGGACGCATTGTCATAGAAACTATTAGTTCAAAAATCCAAAGCACTGAAATGAAGATTGGTTTGGAAACATACTTGGAGATTGGAAACGTATATTGTTCTTAATAGCTTTAGCCTTTGGTGGTTTGTTACTTCTCCCTTGTTTGATACCTTTGGTTAAGAATGTAGCTACCAGAACAGTTAATGCAATGTTAGCTCACAAGGATACTGTTAAACTTTTATATTTGGTTACTGCTAAGAGGAACAGGTTGAACACTAATGCATAAATTCTTCCACAGATTAAAGAAGAAAAGTACTGTTAGTTACTGTATACTCTCCAGGCAAGGAATAAATGCTATGCCATGTTATTGGTCGGTCTCTCTCTCTGTCCCAGAGAAAGGACCGAAAGGGGGGAATGAAGTAGGCATTATTATTCCTTGCCCATATAAGGGGATAGTTGCTGTTCATGTTCCAGTCATAAGGGGGCAGAAGTGAGCTTGTGTAGTTTGGGAGGGAAAAGTAAGCCTAGTCAATGGAAAATTCCACTCTGGTGATGTAAATGATGACGTGTAACCTTGTTGCAGTATAAAAGCCTGGAGCCTGCATTGCTCTGGGTTCAGTCTGTTTAAAGCGTGCTTCGCTGACTGAACCGGCGCCAATAAAGTTCTTCTCCTTCTGTTGATCTGGTGGTCTGTGCTTGGGCTTAGGCCCCTTTCTCCGTGCTACATTTCCACATAGGGTCATTGTGAGGATAAAAAGGGGGGGAAAGAATGGTGTCATAAGCTGCTTCGGGTCCCCATTGAAAAGGAAAGTGGGGCATAAATATCTATACAAATACATAAAACATAATAATTATATCACCTGGTAAATGGCCCCTTTCTCCGTGCTACATTTCCACATAGGGTCATTGTGAGGATAAAAAGGGGGGGAAAGAATGGTGTCATAAGCTGCTTCGGGTCCCCATTGAAAAGGAAAGTGGGGCATAAATATCTATACAAATACATAAAACATAATAATTATATCACCTGGTAAATAACATCTCATTAAGCCTCTTATTAAGGGACAGAACATTTTTTTCCAGGCCAGTTGTAAGCCCTGCCTTATGGCTGTGGAAGAAAGCTAGACAACCCATAGGTAGTTAACTAGAATAAAAAGAGCATTCGCTCTCTCTCACTTTCCGCAGCTCAGCTGAGGCAGGCTCATATTTATTAATGGCCAGTGAGAGCGCATCATTTCCATCCCATTTACGGTGGCTTCAGCTCTCCCCAGGCATGGCCTGCTGAAAAACTCCGTCAGATGGTTTTTCACACAGGTCTGTGAAGAAGTGCCAGTTTGGCTCCAAGGCCTTTGGGAGACTCTGTGGGCAGCTGGGGGGGGGGGGGAGAAAAAACCCTTCATCAGCCAGGATAATATGACAGACTGACAGGAGGCCCAGCCTGAACCGAATTGCAGAAGAAAGAAAAGGCCATAAATATGAAGCTAATGGAGCCTGAAAAGCTCAGCTATTCCCTCAACGAATTTCCTTGACAAGAGACTTAAGGGCCAGAAATTAGTGAAGTTGGCTCAGAAACTGGGAGTCAGGGGCAAAGAGAGGAGTAAAGAGGCTTGAGCCCTGGTGCTGAAGTAGGGTGGGAACTAACTGAGCACCCTCTTGCAAATGACTATACTCTGAGGTCCAGGTGTGCCTCTGTCTCAGAGGTGGGCAAATTATGGTCCAGGACTGACGTCTGGCCCATGGTAGCTTTTTCATCTGGCCCTTAAACCAGTTGTTAGGAACATCAGCCCGCTGGATTGCAGAGTATCAGACTAGGATCTGGGATACCCAGGTTTGAATCCCAACTCTACCATGGAAGGTCACTTGGGGAGCCTGACCTACCTCAGAGGATTGTTTTGAGAATAAAATGGGGGAGAGAAGAATGGTGTAAGCCACTTTGGATCCCCATTGAGATAAAATCTGGGTATAAATGAAGTAAATAAATACGTTTAGATGGACCTGGACTGATCCAGGAAGCCTGTTTATATGTTTTGCGTAATCTGCCTTTAAGTCTGAGTGAAAAAGGCAGACTATAAAAATGAATCAATCTTCCATGGGATTATCACTGGTCATATGTGGACATTTTTGCCACAGGGCAGAATTATGTAATAATATCCCCCATTTTGCATCATGTACTCTGCCATTTTTACTACCTTACATAATTTATTCCACTTTGGCTGATCACTTTTGCGAGATGTTCTGCAGAACACCAAAGTCCAGCTGCTTCCATCTGTTGGAAATCCGATCCAAGACTCCTTTTTTTTTTTTTTAAGTATTTTTATTAAGATTTTTCCCATAACCCACACCCCACAAAGTATTACATAGAATATCATAAACAAGTTACATAGATGAGCATACAGCCTTAGTATTTCCATTAAACTTCATATCTGATCTTCTCCTAACCCATTCATTTTATTTTCAACTTAAGTAACTTTTCCCACTTCTTATTAGCTATTTCTTCATCTTTCCCGTTTAGTAAGCTCGACAGTTTATCCATTTCAGCAACTTCGAACCATTTCTGCACCACTTCTAATTTGTCTGGGATTTTTTCGGTTTTCCAATACTCGATCCAAGACTCCTTGAGCTTCTGGGATTTCGTCATATACTTTTTAGCTACTAGCACACTTGTGCAGTCATAAGGGCAAAAACCTTACTTTAAAAAAATTGGAAGAGAAGTTCCTCTGAAAGCTGAATTGTGGACTCAGGATTAAAAAAATATATTGTGCAGGTTTTGTGTAGTCTTGTGAAAATGACAAAACACGAGGGATTCTGGCTGATGGATTCTGAATCTCAGTTGCACAGAGCCCAGCAGCACGGATGGATGTGTCTGCATACTTCAAAAGTCATTCCCAGTCTCCTGCTGGCACAGGGATCAGTTTGCAGCTTGGTCTCATGGGAAGGGAACTCTGCTGGCTTCTCTGCATTTCTCTACTGAGCCATAAGGATCCGGAATCCTTCGCTCCAATGATCCCGAAAATGGAAGGAGTTAACGGAGGCAAGCATGGTTTCCATGCCAACGGGAGCAGGCCACATAGTACAGGCCATTTTCACTAGCAGCGTTTAAATCAAGTTTTGCAGTTGTGTACAAATGGAATGGAAAATGCAGGCCTGGCACAACCATGAGGCAGAGGGATGCCAGAGCCGTCCTGTCAAGTGGCAGGTTTGGGATGCCCTGAAATAGTCAGTCATTAGATATTATTTTTATATACTCTGTGGGGCCATATTCATTTTCCCATGGCCTTGTCCTGGAAAAATGTACGTATTTTAAAATGGCTCCCCCTATGAATTCATGGCTTAGATAACCTGGGCTAGCCTAAACTTGTTAGAACTAGGAAGCTAAGCAGGGTCAGTCCTGGTTAGTACTATTGGTGTTTAATTTTTGTAATCCACCTTGAGTCTCTGTGAAAAAGGTGGACTACAAATGAAGTAAGTAAGTGCCCCAGCCTGGATGGTCCAGGCTAGCCTAATCTTGTCAGCTCTAGGAAGCTAAGTAGGATTGGCCCTGGTTAATACTTGGATGGGAAACCATAATGAAACCCCAGGCTTGCTACGTAGAGGCAGGCAATGGCAAGCAATCTCTTGCCATGAAACTGCTATGGGGGTCACTGTTACCTGATGGCAAACAACAACAAAACCCCCACAGGAGCTTTTAAAAAAAATCTAACATACATTTGGTAGAACACACCCTTTCAGATGTAAAGATAGCCCTGTTCATATATTACAGAAAGAGCCAACACACATTCACTTGATGAATAAATCCAGGGACCAGTTCCTGGATAAATGCCAGGTTTGTATCAATCTTCAGATGTACATGTTTTGAGTATAACATCAGAATTATTCAGTGCATATAGAAAGAACAATAAAGTGTACACTGTCCACGAATTATCCATGCATTCACTGTCACTTGTGAACACAGCTGGTGTCCTGACTCCTGAGCACCCATGAATGGCTTACTGCCTATAGAGGTGTGAGTGGCCAGCCTTTACTTGTAGAATTAATTTCATTCAGCCATCACTGGCCAAGCATTAGGATCAACCAGAGCAACTCTGACAGCTGGAGCCAGGTGAGAAAAATGTCAGATTATTACACAATGCAAAACTGAATTAGCTCGATGTAGCTCAGATGGCTTTAAATCAGATTTCATAGAGGGTCTGCCATGATAGCTAAGTGGAGCCTTTAAATTAAGTGGTAGTGTCCCTTTGAATACTGAATGCTCAGAATGTACATTAGGAATCAGGGTACATGTCCCAATGCACTGACTGCAGTCTTCAACTTGCCACCTTTGGGTGCTCCCTTATGAAAGGCTGTCCATCTGGCATTGATGCTTTCTCTGTGGTATTTCCCACCTTATGAAATGGGCTTCCTGAGGAGAAGGGGTGGGATAGTCCTGGCAGATTTCAGGAGGATGCTGTAAGTATACACTATTTGCTGTAATTGTTAATGAGGTGTAAATTGCAGGCATTTTATTAGATTGGGGGTGAATTGGGGGATTTATTCTTACTTGGATGTTTTTATGATGTGTTGTAATATGCCTTGAGCCATATAAAAGGTGAGGTATAAATGCTTAATAAGTAAGGAATAAGCCTGTTGCAGAATATTGCCCCAAATATGGTGGTCCCATATGGTACAGTGTTTAGACCCAGGGTAATGTAGTGGTTAGGGTGTCAGTCTAGGATCTGGGAGACCCAGGTTTGGATCCACACTCTGCCATGGAAGTCTCAGCCCAACCTACCTCAAAGGGTTTTGAGGATAAAATAGAGAAGGGAGGAAGGATGAAAGCTGTTGGATTAGATAGCCTGCTTGGTCTGATCCAGCAGGGCTGTTCTTATGTTTTTATTTTTTATTTTCATTTATTATGTATTTTATTGTGCCCTGACCTGGATAGCCCAGGTTAGCCCAATCTCATCAGATCTTGGAAGCTAAATTGGGTCAGTCCTGCCTAGGACTGGGGTGGAAGACCACCAAGGAAGTCTGGGGTCACTATGTGGGGGCAGGTAATGGCAAACCACCTTTGAGCATCTTTTGCCCTGAAAACCCCATGGAGTCTCCATAAGTTGGCTTGACGGCCCTTTCCATCATCACCACTATTGATTTTATTAATATATTTTTACCCCACTTTTCCTATTAGCTTGAGGTAGGGTTGCCAAGTCGTTGCAGTCGCCGCAGCGGGGGACTCCTGGGTGGCGACTGGAGTGCGTGCGCACCGCACGTATGTCATCCAGAAGTGACATTAGGACGCCGGGCACGCTGGGGGTGGGGCCACGACCCTCGGAGGGAAAACCATAGAGTTTTCCCTCCGATGGTTGTGGCCCCGCCCCCAGCGTGCCCAGCATCCTAACGTCACTTCCTGGTGACGCACACGTCGGGGCGGGGTTCCCCCGGGGCCCGATCCGCCGCCGGCGGGGAACGGGCCTTTGGGGGGACTTGGCAGCCCTAGCTTGAGGCAGCAAATGCTTAGGCTTCTTCACTCTCCAGCAATTGAAACTTGGTATCTCAGGACTCAGCAGTCAAGGAAAACATTGAAAGAAAGAAGAAATGCAGTCTCTCCTAAGCTGAGCACTCTGCCTTTCCCCAGTATTTTTAAAAACTCAACAACTGTGAGGCCTCCTTTATGCTTCATGTTTTTCAATGAGTGCCTAAGGAAACCTCTCAAACGTTAGTTACTATTTATTTTACTTAAAGTATTTCTATCTCACCCTCCCATCAATAATGTTCAAAGCCACTTACAATATTTAGAACAGCCACCCAGACTGAGTTCTTTTGCCTTCTCAGAGGACTTCTCAAATATGCCAAAAAACAAAACAAAACATTAGTTTGGGAATTAAAAAGAAGACGAAGAAGAATCCAGTCCAATCTGCTCATTGCCCCCAGGTGCCCCAGAACTTTGAAGGTCATTGAGCTTCTGTCAAAGGGCCAGGGCAAGGGAAATTGGTCCAATCAACCCTGACAGCTCATAGGATCCGTGGGAGATGTGAAGGTTAGGGTTTGACCTGCCCCTGATTCCCCCTCCCCTACTTGTCCAGGATGCTATAAGACAAACGTCTCCAACTTTGTTGAGCCTCTGCGCACTTCAGGCCTTAGCACCATTGCAACTGATGTCCATGAGCCAGGTCGATGCTCTAGCATGTGCTGGGGCACTGGTGTTGAGATTGGGCCTGACGATTGTTCATCAGAGGTTGAGGACACCATGGTGGTAGGTCCCACTGAGGACAAAACTATGACAGACCCTGGCGTGCCTGGGCCCTCGGACCCCCAAGGTCTGTCAGGGAACTTACAGCCTGTGGTGGCTACTGGACCACAAGCCTAGGGGGCTCAGGAGCAGGAGCCAGCAACAGAATCTGAGATTGCCGAGGGACCCCGAAGGAGAATGTTTGATTGCCAAGGACCCCATCCACCTCCAGAACCTGAGAGCAGAGAAGACAGAAAGAGCAGGCAGTAGCACAGCTCAGATGGCAGCATGTACAGCTGGCTGCCCAAGGCCTCTCTGCTGACCATGAGGCATCTGGAGACCTTGATCCACCATAAGCCTCTGCAAGACTCATCTATGAGTGCCCACAGACTCTAGGCCACTGCTACAGCTGCGGGCATTCATTCAGGAGGGAGCCTCAGTTCAGCTCTGGCGGTTGTGGGAGCAAGAGCTTTGATAGTGCTGGCCTGCCTTGGGTGTGAACAGGACAGCTAGAAGAAATGCCAGTTTCTCCTCATTCTCCCCCTGCTAGCATAGCAAGTGGCTGTGGGATGTGGGGCTACAGGTGTGCGGGGGTTGTGGCTCAGTGCAAGAGCTTCTACGTTGCATGTGAATGTCCCAGGTTCAACCCCCAGCACCTTCACTTAAAAGGACCAGATAGGAGATGATGTGAAAGACCTCTGCCTGAGACCCTGGAGAGCTGCTACCAGTCCGAGTAGACAATACTCACCTTGATGGACTCAATGGTCTGATTCAGTATAAGGCAGCTTTGTGTGTGTGGGAGACCTGGTCAGCCTACACTGCCATGGAAGGTGGAGCCTGCCACAGAATATTGGGAAATGTTGAATCAGCCCACCAAGTTTGTAAGTCCATCGGACCTGTCGGTTCTGAGGCCACAGTGGGTAAGGGGGCCCCCTCGTAGCCGTGGACCACCTTGAAAGGGGTGGCTCCTGCAGAGCCTTGCACAGAGTTATTATAGCTATATTCTGCATAGGGGATCAAATCCACGCAGTTATCTTGATGGTAATTGATGAAACACCTCAGAAACTGCTCCAGAACTTGGTTAGTTCTTTCTGTTTCACCATCAGTCTCTAGGTGGTAGGCGCTGCTGAGCCCTTTCTCTACCCCCAGTAACTTTACAACTCTTTCCAGAACCCCGCCACAAATTGGGGCCTCCTGTCAGATATGATTTTCCGGGGTAATGAATATAGCCTCACAGTGTGCTGCATGAACAGCTGCACAAATTTTTAAGCTGAAGGCAGCTGTTTGCAAGGAATGAAGTGTGCTTGTTTCAAATAGAGGTCTACCCCCCCAAATTACAGTCATCCCCTTGCTGGGCAGCAGGTCTGTTATAAAGTCCATAGAAATGACAGCCCATGGCCTCTCGGGGGTTTCCAGAAGTTGCAACAGTCCTGGGGGCTTCCCCATTAAACAGACTTGGCAAGAAGACACATATTGAGAGATGTCAGCCCACATGCATGGCCACCAAAATTGTCTTTGTATGAGGTGCAAAGTCTTTAGGTACCTGAAATGCCCAACCAGTTTGCTGTCATGCCCCATTTGCAAAATATCTCCACGCAAAACCCTGGGCACAAAGAGTTTCTGTTGGTGGTACCAGCATCCATTCCCCCCCTGGGTGAGGGTGCCATCTTTCTCTACCTCCTCCTTATCACTATCACTGAAAGTGGCTTTGAACCTTTCCACCCAGCGTTCGGTACTGAGGGCCCCCTCTGCTTTGGCTTGATTTCACATGACCACTGCCCCCCCCAAATGGACAGGGGTGAACATTGAGTCAATCACTTCCTCTCACTGGCTGGCATGCTGGAGCAGGTGCGAGAGCACATCAGCGAGGAAATTGGACTTCCCTGGGAGCTACTTGAGGATAAATCAAAACTTGGAGAAAAATTCCACCCACCACAACTATTTAGCATCGCAACTATTTAGCATTTAAGCGCTTCCAAGTTCTTATGATCAGTCCACACCTCAAATGGCACCCAAGCCTCTTCCAGCCAATGTCTCCAGGTAGTTAGCACCAATTTAATGGCTGTTGCTTCTTTATCCCAAACTGCCAAATTCCTCTCTGACTCAGAAAACGTCTTGGACACATACACAAGGGGATGCAAATTCCTGTCCTCATCCCTTTGCAGGATCACCCCCACCACTGCCACATCAGATGCATCCACTTGCACCACAAAGGGCTTATTTTCAACCGGGGGCCACAGGATCGGCTTGGAGGTGAACAGAGCCCTCAGTCTATCAAACACCTGTTGGTACTCTGGGGTCCACAGCAGCTTGTAGCTGGGCTTGTGGCTCTCTGGCCCCTTTACCTTAGTTTTCAATAAGTCACTGAGGGGTAGGACCACCTGGGTGAAATTGGGGATAAACGGGTGGTAGAAATTGGTGAACCCAGGGAATTATTGTAATTGTCTCCTCACCTGAGGGGGTTCCCACCCCAGCACATCCTGAATTTTGTGAGGATCCATATCCCAGGCCCCTTCCAGAAATTTGATATCTCAGAAAGTCCAGTTCTTCCTTATGGAATTCACACTTAGGTAGCTTTGCAAATAGGTGGTTCTTATAGAGGGCTTTCAGCAAGTCTCTAACAAGCTGGATGTGCAACTCTTTATCTTTTGAATAAATCAAGATATCATCCAGATAAACAAGCACCCCTTTAAACAAATATTTATGATTAAGTTCATGAACACCCCTGGGCCTCCCACTAGTCCAAATGGCATCACCAGGTATTCGAACTGGCCTAGTGGGGTATTAAAAGCAGTCTTATGTTCATCACCTTCTCTGATGCGCACCCAAAAATAGGCATCCCACAAATCCAACTTGGTAAAGATGCAGCCCCGGGCAGCGTCCTTTATCAGGGGGGAGGGTAGGCGTTGGACATGGACATAGCATTCAACCCCTGGTAGTCCGTGCACAGTCTCAACCCCCCATCTTCCTTTTTGCGGAAGAGCACTGGAGCAGCAAAAGGTGAGGCCACCGACTGGATGAATCCCCTGGCCAGGTTTTTATCAATGAACTTCTGCAACTCCTCTTTCTCAGCCAGGCTCATGGAATAGAGCTTCCCCTTGGGCATTTTGTTCCCAGGTAAAATCTTGATAGCACAGTCAGTTTTCTGGTGAGGGGGACGTTCTTCTGCCTCCCCCTCCCCAAACATCTTGGCTAAGTCTCTGTATTCCGGGGGGATGAGGTTCCAATCCTCCCGGGCCAGGCACACCCACTCAGGCTCTGGTCATGGTGCCTCCCCCCATTTTGGGTTCCACACTCCACTGAACATAGGGATTGTGATCTCTGAGCCAAGGACTCCCCAGAATCATCAGGAATTTAGCCAAAGGGTTGATGACAAAGGATTTCAGTTCCCAATGGGAGCCAATCTCCACCGGCAAATGGACCATGCGGTACTTGCACGGTTCTCCCTTCGTTAGTGTCCCATCCATCTGGGAAAATACTCAGGGTTCTTCCAATTCATGCACCTTAGCTCCCAGCCCTGTCACCAGGGCTGGGCTAATTAGGTCCTGGGTGCACCCAGAGTCAATCAAAGCCTACACCCTGATATGCATGCCGAGGGTGGGGGTTGACTACAGTCACAGTCATGTAAAATATGGGAGAATAGGCTCTCACTGATTCTGGTGCAGGAGACTTTCAGACCTGCTGTTTAGCACCCTTCACAGCAGGTCCCAGCCTTTTCCCACTGGCTGTTGCAGCTCTTCCTTGCTGGACGAAATCTCCTCCAGCTCCTCTTGGGCCCCCAACTGGAGAGCTTTAAATGGCTTAGGGCCTCCCGGGTGGTTTAGTCCTCTTCTCCGGTCCCTTGCGTTCCTCTTTCTTCACTCCACTGGGGCTCCTCTCCCAGGGACAGTTGGCAGTGAAGTGCCCCGAGGCTCCATATCTCAGGCACAGACCCTGTCGCATCCACTGCTCACAGTCACTCCCAGCTCCTTTGGGCTGGCTCAGTTTCCCCTTCAACTCACCTGTCAATGTTTTCACCATGGGCTTGGGGTGGGGGTGGTCCATCTTCAACAGGTTGCAACGGTTCTCCGCTTTGCAGGCCACCTGAATCCAGCCATTCACAGTCTTGAGCCAGTGTCTTGTACAAGATGGAGGGGTTTAGACCTGCCCAGTAAAACTGGATAAGCTCCTCTTCCAGCCACCCCTGGAGCTTAGTCGCATGCGTCTTGAACTCATCTGAGAACTCCTGAATGGACCAGCTGCCTTGCTTCAGACCCCGAAGGCAGGTCCTGGCTTGCTCCAGCTACAAAGGGTTTTCATACTGTCAGTAGAAGGCCCGCATAAAGTCGTCCACATCCCTGAGCTCTGGCCCCCCCACATTGTACAGTCCCACAAATCAGTCTGCTGCCCAATCCCGCAGCTGAGACCCCACACAGTCCATGCAGTGCTCATCCAATGTGAAGGTGTGGCTCCACTCTCTCAGGAACTTCCACACCTGCAGCATGAAGAACGGCAGCTTCTCTGGGGTCCCATCGAACATAGCCTCCAGTGCTTCTCTTGGCCGGGCTGGTGCAAGAGATGGCCCAGGCGAGGGTGCTGGTTGGGGTTGCGGTGCTGGCGGCAGCACTGGGGCCTCTGGGGCCCCCGCGGGTGCCGTGGGTACTTGCTGGGTGGGGGTCCCTCCCAGGGCCTGGGGCTCCTGTTGCAATGCCTCCCAGATGGCTGCTGGGAGGTCTGCCAGGACTGCCCGTGTGTCCCGCCGCAGCTCCTCCATCTCACATCTACATTCATGCCGGACCAGCTCTAGGTTGGTCTCCTTAGTTAGCATCCCTGCTACTCACAACTGCTCTGGGTCATTGTGGAATGATCTCGCAACTCATCTTTACTCAGCTTTGGGGGGGGGGTTACGCCAAGTCCTCGGCCCAGGGGTCAGCAGTCAGTCGGGGTTGTCCCATCTCAGCTGCAAGGCCCGATGGTCCTTTGGTCGTGCTCCCTTCTCCTGAGGTTTTTCCTCCTCTGTGGGGATGGGAGGGTCGTGGGCTGGGGGGTTGGTTTGGATTCTGACCCTGACCCCGGTGTCCTCACCTCCTTTGCTCATCACTGTGGTGGTGCGATGGGTCGAGGTAGTGAGTGAGTTCTGACATTTCAATAGAGATAAGTTCAAAGTCCTACACATAGGTACAAAAAATCAAAGGCACAGATATAGAATGGGAGGGACTTAGTTTGACAGCAGTTCATGTGAAAGGGATCTAGGTGTTCTGGTTGATCACAAGCTAAACATGAGCCTGCAGTGCGATGTGACTGCGAAGAAAGTTAATGCAATATTAGGTTGCATTAACAGAAGCATTGTGTCCAGATCACGGGAGGTGGTAGTTCCGCTCTGTTCTGCTATGGTCAGGCCTCACCTGGAGTACTGTGTCCAGTTTTGGGCACCACATTTTAGGAAGGATGTTGACAAGCTTGAGCGTGTCCAGAAGAGGGCAACCAGGATGGTGAGAGGGTTGGAATCCAAGTCTTATGCAGAAAGGCTAAAAGAGTTGGGTATGTTTAGCCTGGGAAAGAGAAGGCTTAGAGGGGACACGATTGCAGTCTTCAAATATTTGAAGGGCTGTCATGTAGACGATGGAGCAGATCTATTCTCTCTTGCTCTGGATTGCAAGACTAGATCTAATGGGTGGAAATTGCAAGGGAGTCATTACTGGCTAAATATCAGGAGAAATTTCATAACTATAAGAGTGGTTGAGCAGTGGAACAGACTGCCTCAGGAGGTGGTGGATGCTCCTTCGCTGGATGTTTTCAAGCGGCGGCCGGGCGGCCCTCTTTTGGGTATGTTGTAGGGCTATCTTTTGGCTATGCTCCTGCAGAGTGCAGGGGGTTGGACTAGATGACCTGCAAGGTCCCTTCAAACTCTAACATTCTATGATTCTTGAACAGACTCACTCTCAACAACACTCTCATGTAGTGATTTGTTTATTGAGATAAGAATCTGTGTCAAGCTAAGCTCCTCTGTGTCAGAACTGACTGGGTTGGCACCAGTTCTGGTATTATACAGAATTCAAACAGCCCCAGCCCCGTGACCCATCCAATCAAGCCACTCATGCATCCCACCTAAACTAGTGCGTGCTCCTTCCCCCCCCCACCTGCGAACCTAACAGTTTCATATCTACAGTGGCCAGCTAGCAGAGACAGGCATTCAAGAATGTTTGTATTCTTCCCATCCAGGATGTCCCTTAAGAAAACAGTTACACAGTGGCTAAGTGAAGCAGGTTCCCACACACATGTCCACACACTCACCAACTTCCCCCCAATGGCCCAGATACAGAATGATTACAAGTAATAAAGACAGAACAAAAGATCCCATGGCAAACAAAACCCCAAGTTTGACACTTAGTTTAGGAAGTTACAGATCTTTACAAAGCTACCATCTTTACAAAGCTACCTTGAAACTTCTTCCAGCTCTCCAGGCCAGCACATGGTTAATGGGCACCTCCTCCAGATTTCACTTAAGAGTTCTGCCCTACATTTTTGGGACTGTGAAGCTTGAACTGTTATGAGGGCCCCTTCTCAACCAGCAACAATAGGGCAACATCCAACAAGGTCCAAAGGCCCTTGCTGCCCTTGCAAGGACCTCAAGGCCCAAATGGTGGACAACGGGTCTTAGAGCATATTCTAAGGTCAATATTAAGTACTTCAACCCATTGGCTTATGATTCTGTCACTAAAATAGCCTTATTTTAATAACAAACACTTTTAAAAAGCCATCCATTTTGTTGAAAAATTCACTCATTAAAAAAAAGTCGCTTCAGGGCACCTCCAGGATTAAGAACTCTGAAGAGTAATCTTCATTCGTTTCATTGTAGATCCACCTCTGGAGTTCTGTCTGCTCTGATGGACTCAGCACAAAAGAGACCTTTCTCCTTGCTTCTAGGAGTTTTATCACCTCTCTTTTCTCTATCCACTGACCAGGTCAGGCCGGGTCAGAGAAGCTTTTCCTGGAGATTCTTCAGGAATTCCTTCCTGACGTCTCTCTAGTATTTAACACCTCCAAGTCTCTGTTCCCTGCTCTTGGGAGGGGGGAGCTTGACCATCTGATTGTCTAGAAGCTTTCATTTGTATGAAGGCTGAGGTAAGACTGGAAAGCAATTGAACTGACTTCCCTCATTCCTGCCCGTTCTCTGCCCAGAGAGAAAAAAAACTTTTAAAACTAAGAGTGAAGGTTTTGCTCATTTCAAACCTCCAAAGAGAAAAATGCATTTCTTCACACCCCTCTTGAAGTTGTCTGTGTCTGTAGCTGCCAACACTTCCTGTGGCAGTAAATTCCATGTGTTAATTACTCTTTGGGGTGAAGAAGTACTTCCTTTTATCTGTTCTAAACTGCTCATTGATTTCATTGAGTGCCCACGAGTTCTTGTATTGTGAGAAAGGGAGAAAAGTACTTCTTTCTCTACCTTCTCTATCCCATGCACAATTTTGTAAACCTCTATCATGTCACCCCACAGTCGTCGGTTCTCTAAGCTAAAGAGTCCTATCCTCTGTAAACTTTCTTCATAAACTTCCATCCCCTTAATCATTTTAGTTCCCCTTTTTTGCACCTTTTCCAAAGCTATAATATCTTTTTTGAAGTGCAGTGACCACAACTACACAGTATTCCAAATGAGGCCACACCATAGATTTATACTTGGACATTATGTTACTGGCTGATTTGTTTTCAGTCCCCTTCCTAATAATCCCCATAATAGTATTTGCCTTTTCTTTTATTGCAGTTGAACACAGAGTCAACATTTTCAGTGAGTTATCTACCATGATAATGGCAGAAAGTGAAGAGGACCTAAAGAGCCTCTTGCTCAGAGTAAAAGAGGAGAGCGCAAAAGTGGGCTTGAAGCTCAACATCAAAAAAACTAAGATCATGGCATCCGGCCCCATCACTCCTTGGCAAATAGAAGGGGAAGTCGTGGAAGTAGTGACAGACTTCACGTTCCTGGGATCCCAGATCACCGCAGACTGTGACTGCAGCCATGAAATTAAAAGACGCCTGCTCCTTGGGAGGAAAGCGATGGCGAACCTAAACAGCATGATAAAAAGTAGAGACATCACCCTGCCAACAAAAGTCCGCATGGTCAAAGCAATGGTATTCCCAGTAGTCATGTATGGCTGCGAGAGTTGGACTATAAGGAAGGCCGAGCGCCGAAGAATAGATTCTTTTGAACTATGGTGCTGGAGAAGACTCTTGAGAGTCCCTTGGACTGCAAAAAGATCAAATCAGTCAATCCTAAAAGAAATCAACCCTGACTGTTCCCTGGAAGGCCAGATAATGAAACTGAAGCTCAAATACTTTGGCCACCAAATGAGAAGGGAGCACTCCCTGGAGAAGACCCTGATGCTGGGAAAGATTGAAGGTCAAAGAAGACGGGGACGGCAAAGGATGAGATGGTTGGACAGTGTCATCGATGCACAGAACGTGAAATTGAGCCAGCTTCAGAGGACGGCGGAAGACAGGAGGGCCTGGCGGGAGATGATCCATGGGGTCGCGAAGAGTCGGACTCGACTGTGCGACTGAACAACAACAAATCTACCATGATTCCAAGATTCCTAGTCAGTTACCACCAGTTTGGACCCCATCAATATGTATTTATAGTTGGGATTTTTGGCTCTGATGTGCATTACTTTGCACTTGTCCACCTTGAACCTAATTTGCCGAGCTGATGCTTTACTTGTCCAGCCTCGACAGAACCCTCTGGAGTGCATCACAGTTCTCCCTGGTTTTCACCACTTCATTCCTTACTGCCAACTCCAAATCATTAATGAACAAGTTAAGAAGCACCAGACCTAGCAGCAAGCCCTGCGGTACCCCACTGCTTACCACTTTCCACTGTGAAAACTGCCCATTCATACTCACTCTCTGTTTCCTGTTAATTAACCAGTTTTTAATCCACAAGAGAACTATATCCTCTTATCCCATGACTGCTGAGTTTACTTAGGAGGCTTTAATGAGGAACTTTATCAAAAGATTTCTGGAAGTGTAGGTAAACAACATCTTTTGGGTCACCCTTGTCTACATGCTTGTTCACCCCCTCAAAGAACTCTAAAAGGTTAGTGAGACAAGATTTTCCCTTACAGAATTCATGCTGATTCTTCCTCAATAGCTTTTGTTCATCAATGTGCCTACTAATTCTATCTTTAATTACGGATTCCACCAACTTACCTGGTATTGATGTTAGACTAACTGGGCTGCAATTTCCAGGATCTCCCCTGGAACCTTTTTTAAAGTTGGGGGTTACATTAGCTACCTTCCAGTCCTCAGGAATGGAGGCAGATTTTAGTGATAAAACCATATCTTTGTCAGGAGATCCACAAGTTCACATTTGAGTTCTTTCAGAACTCTTGGATGTATGCTATCTGGGTCTGGTGATCTGTCAGTTTTTAATTTGTCCATCAGTCGTAGGACCTCTTCTCTTGTCACCTCAATCCGACTCAGGTCTTTCAACACCCCTCCCAAAATCAATGGTTCTGGAGTGGGCAAACACCTCCCATCTTCCACAGTGAAGACAGAGGCAAAAAAGGCATTCAGCTTCTCTGCCATTTCCCTATCATTCTTCAGTACTCCTTTTACCCCTTGGTCATCCAAGGCCCCCACTGCCCCCTTGGCTGGTTTCCTGCTACTAATGTATTTGAAATTCTTTATGTTTTTTGCAATATATTCCCTATATTCCCTTTTTGCCTGTCTGATCACCGACTTCCATTTTATTTCCCAGGCCTGTGCTCCCTTTTATTTACTTCACTTGGACTAGCCTTCCACCCCTTAAAGGAATTGTTCTTACCTTTTACCTCTTCCATTACTTTGTTCATTAACCATGCAGGCCTTTTTAACTACCTATTTGTACCTTTCATAAACCTGTGGTATACATTTTATCTGAGCTTCCAGTATTGTAGTTTTAAGCTTCCTGAAGGGATTTGACCCTCCTTACCTTTCCTTTCAGTTTCTTCTTCACAAGCCCCCTCATTTGAGAGAAGCTACCCCTTCTCTCAATGTGGTTAACCATCAGTAGGTTAAATGTGGTTGTGTCTGATCTTTTTGGGCCACTCTCTATTTACATAAATGTTAAACTTAATAGCATTATGGTCACTGTTCCCAACTGGTACCATCACATGTCTCTCATCAGGTCTTGGGCATTACTTAGGATCAAGTCCAGGATCACCTCCCCCCTGGTAGGTTCAGTGACCATCCGCTCCATGGCACAGTCATTGCGAATATCTAGAAACTCAGTCTCTTTCTCCTGACTTGAATATAGATTGACCCAATCAATGTGTGGGTAGTTAAATCACCTATTATAACACAATTATTTCATCTAGCTGCTTTCTTTAATTCTTTTGCTTGTTTTTAAATCATATCCTAATCTTTGATCTGGTGGGCAATAACAAACTCCCAGAGTTAAACTTCCTTTTGGGCACATTATTTCCACCCATAGCATTTCTTACATTCTCAGTCTTACTGGTCTGTATACCCTCTCTGACATACAGACATCCTCTCTGACATACAGACCCACACCACCTCCGACCCTTCCCTCCCTATCATTCCATGATTTACATCCAGGAATCAATGTATCCCACTGATTATCCTCATCTCACCAAGTTCTTGAAATGCCCACAATGTCTATGTTCTCCTCTGACACTAAGCATTCCAGCTCCCCTATTTTACCTTGGACACTTCTTGCATTTGCATATAAACAGCTGTATTTTTCCAGGGATGTTAGGCCTGCAACCCTCCTCCTGTGGCCCATAGACCTTGTCAGGCAGTCAATATTGTTTGTTACCCTCTCAGTGGCCGGTCCTAATCCATTTCCCTCCAGAACATGAACCACTACCCCTTCATCTCTTAGAGATGAGCCATCCCAAACCAGACACATTTCATCTCCTGTCAGCTTTCCCCCAGGATCTAGTTTAAAAACTGCTCTGCCACCTTTTTGATTTAAAGCGCCAGCAGCCTGGTTCTTTCTTGGGACAAGTGGAGGCCATCTCTTTTGTACAGGTCCTGCTTGTTCCAAAAGGCATCCCTGTGCCTAATGAACTTAAACCCTTCCTCCCTACACCATCGTCTCACCCACACATTGAGACTCCTAATTTATGCCTGCCTAGCTGGCAGATGGGGAAAGTTGGCTCATTTATTCTTCAAAAAGAGAAACTTGGTGTGCTCAGAATTCCAGAAGTGCCTGCAGACTCAAAAAGTGCTACTGATGGCTGCAGAAGACCTGCCCCAAGCTTTAGCAACTGGAAATGCCTGTATAAGGAGGGATTTGGCTGTGTCTGTTCTCTTGCCAGGCAAGAGGCAGCAAGGAAATGTTAATTGGTTTTGAATCCCTTTGGTTGGGTGCCAAAAGTACAAAAGGTAAGAAGAAATCTTTTGGGCATGGAAGCCAGCACACATTCAGCAGTGGTGAAGCCTAAAAATCGCACCCATATGAATTCCTTGCCTGTGGCAGGAAACAGAGTTGCGTCTGCAGGGCTTTGGCAAAAGGGTTCTTGAAGAGCACAAATCAGCTCAAGCGTTTTCTCCTTAGGCAAAACATTCAAGAAGTTCTGAAAGAATGCAAGATATTTTTTCCAGAGATTCTCATCTTCCTCTCAGTGTGTACTCTACGCAAACCTAAGGTGTCACCATATCTTGCCTGTGGCAAAAATTCAAACCCCATACAAAAGTTCTTTCTTAGATGAGATATTCTAGGTGGCCTGCAGAAAAGCAAATGGCTCAGCAAGCAGGTCTAGTGTACCTATAAGCTCCACAGTTTGAACTTGAGAAAGAAGCCATTAGTCTGAGAAGACTGCAGGTTTATGCTCTCAGATGGGATCTAATTGGCTCCTTGTGTCACTTGACCCCTTCTGGGCTGATAGATGCGATATTTCCTTTGGCCATTTGCAATGGGGGCACTGCATCACAGTGGAGATTGAACTGGTAACCCCTTCAGCTTTCAGGATGCCAGAGGGGTGCAAGGGATGAGACATCTGAGCTTGCTGACAGAGCCCCTGAGATCTCTGATCCCTTACAAGAGAGTTTTGATCTGTTGCAAAATGTCCTGTGTATGTGTTCTGTACCTCTCTAGTATTAACCTGTTGGGTCTGCCCTGCAATTTATCTGATGACATTTTGTGCTTGCAAATGTCCACCTTCCTCTCATCTCGGTGGAGATGGGAGTGCTAATTTCCACATGTCCCTTCAATCGAGATTATCTGCCCCCATCAATCTGAGCCCCTGGGAGAAAGAAGTGGCTGTTTAAAAGCAATTCAGAGAAGCCCAAAGTAATTTATGGGAAATTAAGGTTGTGTCGCCTTTGGAGCATGGCAGGTTCCTCCCCTCCCTGTCTCCTTTTTCTTGCTGAGACTGGAGCAGTAATAGCCAGCTCAGTCCTCACTCTGAAGGTGTCTTGCAAGGTGATACTTTAAACAAATCTCTCCCGGAGTCCGATAAGCAGAATCATTAATCCCTGATGAACGGGGTTGCGATTAGAGACAGGAGAAAAAGAGAAGAGGAACAGGGCAGGTGGCCGGGGGGGGGGGCTTGGCTCCTTTTGTTCAAGCTTGGTGGAGCTAGAAAACAATTTTAATGAAAAATTTAAATTGACACCATCCACCTGGTCGGCCGCCTAGTTTGATTGCAAGGGGAGGGAAGGCACTGAATTTGTTTAGGGGCATGCATGTATGTCTAGGAAGCTCAACTTTTTCTCAGTTCCTGTGCGTTATTAGGACTGCTGGAATGTTATCCTCTAGTAATCTGTGTTGGGGTTCTCCCCCCTTCAAATTTGGCCAGAACAATCTGGAATCATTGACATCTTTCAAATGTTTTCTTTGCAGCTTCTCCTCTTAGAAGGGAGCCCTATAAACTTTTAAAATATACAACAACTATTCTCACGCTACAGGCCATAAAAATTATGGATTATGTAAAAAAACAATGAGGACCAGAAACTTGATCCTTTTTCAAAGCAAAAGTTACAATTTTAAGGATGGGAAGTGGAACTGTGCAAACACTGATCCCAGTCCAGGTGGAAAGTCTTCTGTGCATTGAATTCAATGGGACCTGAACAAGAGCAGGAAAAGGAATGCCTTTTTCATCTCATTTGTAAAGCAAGAAATGATCAGCTTTTTTGTGTGTTTTCTGGACCTAATGAGGAGTACTCTGCTCTTTTATCAGCACATGTTCTTTAGCAATGATTTTATGGTTTCAAAGATACCAGACTGTTAATACCTGCAGTATCAAGAGTTATTGGCTAGCAGGACTTCTGGTTTAAGCGTTTCGCTGCTTGGACGTGTCCCATCTCGCTCTGATGGAGACGTGCCGAGACCCGGCTGATGGGAGGGGTCCGAGTTCATCCCGGACCTCCCCGGGGGTCTCTGTAGGAGACCCCCAGCCTGGGGAGCTGAGCAAAGCCTCTTCCAAGGAGACGACCAAGGAATTGAGGCTCACCTTCTGCTCCAAAAGGTACCATCACCGCGGAGCCAGTATGGCACCCAGAGACAACTGCCGGAGCAAGTGATCATGATCAAACTTTTAAAAATGCTTCCAAAAGAACTCCAAGGCTCCAAACTGTGAGTTAAGCAAAGCTCAGGTGAAAAAAGTGAACTGAACCTTGGTAGTAATTGGAAGCGCTTAAGTTTGAAGCACTGGGGGAGAGGAATTCAAGCACCCCCCCTTTTGAGTAAACTTTAAAAACGGTTTTAAATCGGAAATAAAAAGACTGTGAGCTAATATAAACGCATAAGAAGTTAAGCAAATGAATCACATAACTTTTGTCTTGTTTTGGAAAACTTACTTCTTGTTGATATTATGGCTGGGAGAGGACGGAGGGCGCCGGAGAAAAAACTGGTGACCGGAAATAACATACCAACAACTCACCCCAAGAACCAAGAAGTAACTACAGACTTCTCTTCATTGTTAGCAAATGCACTGTGCCCCCTAATGGATCAGATGACTAACCTCAACACTAATCTGGACAATGTCAAAAAACATCTGAATCAAATGGATAAAAGAACCTCAGGAACTGAGAAAATGTTGAAAAAGAGGGAAAAACAGACTGAGAGCATTAACAAAATAGTGGATGAAGCAGAGAAGGAAAGATCTTCTGACAAAACGAAACTAATACAGCTCCATGGGATCCTCGAAGAGAAGAACGAGGATTTAAAAAAACTTTTGGCAGTTGCCTTGGCCCCATTATTGGATTATAAACAAGAAGATTTAATAAAAGAGATGGATGTGGCTTATAGGACTTATCTGGACTTTATAAAGAAAAACAAAGTCCCAGGGGAAACCTATCTAAAATTCATGAAACAATCTACCGGAGAACTGGTGCTAAAGTCAACAATGGGAAAATCCTTAAAAATCAAGAATGAAGATGTAAAATTTTTGAAAGACATCCCTTTCGAAGTTAGAAAACGGAGGAAACTCTATAGGATGCTTACTCTCACTCTGCAAAAAAAGGGAATACCATACAGATCGCTATTTCTGGAAGGGCTGAGCTTCAATTACCAGGACAAAAAAAATAAAATTGTCTCTGTTCCAAAAGCAGAAAAATGTATGGATCAAATGTTCAATACAAAAAACAAGCAGAAGGAAAAGAATTTAAAATCGGTTGGGGAGGAAGAAGAAGAATCCTATTCACAGGATTCAACAAGCCAAAATTCCACGTTATCAGAATCACCTGAATCAGAGAAAGGAGAGGCTGCCCCCCAAAACAAAGAAATGCAAGAAGAAAAGACTCTAGAATAGCACTAAAGGCAATAATTGTGTTAAGCTATTAAATGTGTACTATCATAATTGAACCAAATCTTGATATAATGTGTAATATTAGGTTAAAAAGCATTATTTTTTCAACTATTCAGATCGTGACATGTATTAGACTTCTCCCTTCCCCCAAATCCAGTAGATGAAATAGATTAGAACGGTAGTATTCCTTCCCCTATCAAGTATATGTGTATTAGATCTCCTTTACCCATCACCCATAGTAATAGTGTTAGGATATTAGTATCCTTTCCCCCATCCCATAATTGTAGTGTGTAGAAAATGCAAAAAAAATAAATAAAAAATTCCCCTTCGCCCCCCCCCAAAGAGAGCTATTAGCTAGCAATTAATTTTCAGTGGGAACCTAAGATTGCCAACCTACAGGTCAGTCCCTTGAGTTTTCCTGGAATTACAACTGATCTCCACATTCCACAGATCAGTTTCCCTGGAGGAAAGGGCTGCTTCAAAGGGCAAGCTATGGCATCACATCCCTGCCAAGTTCCCTTCTCTTCCCAAACTCTGCCCATCCCAGGAACCATCTCCAAATTGCCAGATAGTTCCCAAGCCTGAGCTGGCAACCCTATGCAAGGACTGAAGGGTAAGCAGCATTTATTTGCAAAATGTATATCTCACCTTTCTGCCCAAGCAGGGCCACCACTTAAATGCAGAACATTATGAAACACATAATAAAATCAGTTAAAAGTATAAAAGCCAGCAATTAAAACATAGGGCAGAAGGCAAGTCATTGAGGAAATTCCTTGTGTGCGTGTGTTATGTAAAGTGCTGTCAAGTCACAGTGGATTTATGGGGCAGTGATGTTCTGCATTCTTGGTGCTGGGGGGGGGCAACAGTGGGAGGGCTTCTGGAGTTTCTGGCCCCACTGGTGGACCTCCTGATGGCACCTGGGTTTGGGCCACTGTGAAAAACAGAGTGTTGGACTGGATGGGCCATTGGTCTGATACAACATGTCTTATTTTATGTTCTTATGGAGACCCCAGCAAGGAGCTTTCAAGGCAAGTGATTAAGCAGAGGTGGTTTGCCATTGCCTTCCTCTGCACAGTCTTTCTTGGTGGTCTCCCTTCCAAGTACAGACCCTGCTTAGCTTCCAAGATCTGATGAGATTGGGCTATACCATGCTGTCTTTCCTCTTTAGGAGACTCCACACAGAACAGAAATGTATTCACCTGCCAACAGAAGACAGTGATAGAAGACGACAAACAAATACCCCTGGGTAGGAGTTCCACAGATTTGGTGCCACGAAAGAGGAAGCCCTATTTCAGGTTGTCAGTCACCTACCTAAACTCAGAAGACAGAGTCACCTAAAGTAGAGTCTCAGCAAATAATTGTATGATATGGTTGCCAACTCTGGGTTGAGAAATTTCTGATGATTTGGGGTGGAGACTGGGCAAGGTGGAGTTTGCTGAGGGGAAGGAGCTCGGCAGGGATGCAATGCCATAGGAGCCTGCCCTCCAAAACTGCCGTATCCTCTGGGGGAAGTGATCCCTGTCATCTGGAGATCAGTTGTAATTCTGGGGGATCTCCAGGTCATACCTGGAGGCTGGCAACTCTACTAGCCTTATTGGACCTCCCATGGGAACCTTGGCCACTTTGACCAGAAATTTGCAAGCATTCTGCATGGACTATTCCTTGGTTAGTCTCAGACAGTCCTTCTCTCTTCCTCCTCCTTCTTGTTGCATTATGTACAACCTCCCTCCAATTTCCCCCAGGTTTTGCCGAAGAACAACCTTTTAAATTCACCTTGAATTCTGTATTAGCCGAAAAATGGCAGCAATGAGATGTGCAAAGATCTCATGCCACATTCCATGACAGTTGTCAAAATCGTTTTTTTGTCTCTTCCCATGAAATTCCACTTGCAATCCCACCTGCAGAGCATTCCTTTGATTTATTTCCTTTTTTGGGTGATGGTGGTGGGGGTAACTGAAATGCAAAGTCTCGGCCCAGAGCTGAAAGGACCAGGAAGTCTAACTGCCAGAGGAATCTTGATTGCGGCAAGGCTTCGCAGAACATGTATTGTTTCCTCAGCCCCATCTCTGCCTAATTCCTTTTGCTTCCTTGAGCTGGCAAAGGCTCTTTGGAGATGCTCTGATGCAGCCCTGATCTGCTGCTCCATGTTTTGCAGGCAGCAGGGCAATGCCCTGGTTCCACATGGGTGGCTGTTTCATTCTGGGCTTTGTGCATGACTCCCGCCGCCCACCCCGAGTGGTGGCGGAGGCCCTGTTTAATCTCTGGCTCTTCACAAAGGGAGTGGGGGGAATGGAGGCGATTAGGGAGATGAGAGCTTCTTTTGGAAAGTCAGAAGCGCTGAGTCTTGGCGAGAGAATTAATGAAGTCGTTGAATTATGGATGGACTCGGGGAAAGTAAACACATCTGAAGCGGGCCGGAATTGGCGATGCGGCGCACTTTGGTGCTCCTTCGTCTCGCTCCCCCCTCCACGCCCTTCATTTTCTTCCCTATTAAGCTCCTTGTAGCTTTAGCAGTGCGGCACCCAGGAAGCCATCTTGTGCTCAGGAGTTGGGGGAAGGGGAATCCATATCAAAAAGGGTAGGGCATGCGTGCATTCTCCCTTTCTTCACCTGGCCTACATTGGAGGATCCGAGAGAGAGAAATGTATTAGTCATAATTATGGCCAGCCCCATAGCCAGAAATTTTGGGTTGGTGGGGCATGGGGAAATTTTCTGGGGCAGCGGGGGAGGGGGGAGGGAGAGCCACACACCTTCCCTGAACTCCAAGCAGCGATTTCGTCGCTTGGACATCAGGTCTTGGCAGCCTCTGCTTGGGGAAAAAAAAACATTTAAAAGGAATCCTTTAAATGCTTTCCCCCCCCCAAGTGGGGACTGCCTGCGCCTGAGTTCAGGCATGCAGCCCCCAATGGGGGACACATGAACATTTATAGGTTTCTTTGAGCTGGCCTTGGCTGGGAGGGCAGGGTAGAAATGTGATAGATAGATAGATAGATAGATAGATAGATAGATAGATAGATAGATAGATAGATAGATAGATAGATAGATAGATAGAAATGGTGTTTTTCAAGCAGGGGCTGCCTGCGCCTGAACTCCAAGCAGCAAAATCGCCACTTGGAGTTCAGGGAAGGCATGTGGCTGCCCTTCTCCCACCCTTCCTGCAAGATTTAAAGGGCCCTCCATCTGATTGGCAGGCCACATGCTCCCGCTGATCAGCTTGAGGGCCTTTTTAATGCCACAGGAGGGGAAGGAGGGGGGAGAGGGAGAGGGGCAGCAGCTGTTTTGGGGTGTGCCTCACATCTGACGGGGCAGAGCCCTGAAATGCCCCACTGTAGCTATGGGCCTGATTATGACCATGCTGAGTTTTAATGACTTATCTTAACGATTAACATATGGAATTCACTGCCACAGGAGGTGGCGGCAGCTACAAGCATGGACGGCTTCAACAGGGAATCAGATAAACATATGAAGCAGAGGTCCATCAGTGGCTATTAGCCACAAGGTATAGATAGGAACTCTCAGTCTGGGGCAAGTGATGCTCTGTATCCTTGGTGCTCGGGGGGTCACAGGGGGGGCTTCTAGTGTCCTGGCCCCACTGATGGACATCCTGATGGCCCTGGTATTTTTGGCCACTGTGTGACAGAGTGTTGGACTAGATGGGCCATTGGCCTGATCCAACATTGGCTTCTCTTATGTTCTTTCATTTCATGGGGCGGGGAGGAGGGGAGACACAAGTAGTGTTTTTGACCCTGTGAAAAGTTTATTCACTTTGTTTGCCATTACTGTTGCCTCCATTTGCAGCTGCTTGTGAACGGAATGTGAAGACATCCGGCCATAGCAAATCAGATTTGATCCCCCTTCATCCATCAGCAAATTTACCCAATTTTACCCCAACCAGCAACCCTAGAGTTGCCAGTTTCCAGACGAGGAAATTCTCCCGGAATTACAAGTGATCTCCAGATTACGGAGTCCCTGGAGGAAATGGCAGCTCTAGTGGGCAGACTCTTTGGCATCACATCCCCTCTGAGCTTCCTCCCTCCTCCATACTCCGCCCCCCCAAGCACCCTCCCCAAATAATCTGGAATTTCCAAAGCTGGACTTGGCAACCCTACATCCCATCCAGAGGCCTCAGTTCTACGCTGCACACAGCCTATGGGCTAAAACAAGGTTAGCAACCCCAATAAATAAAATAATTCACCTTCCCCTCCAACTTATCAACCAAAGAGCTCTATCCTATGTTAACATTCCTTCCCCCTAGCTCTTTACTATGGAAGCCACCTTTCCTCAGACCCTTTAAGGAAACTCCTGCCCTGTGTGCAGCCTGGTGTAAGGTGTTCTAAGTGACCATCACTGATACACTGGAAATTCAGAAAATAATGTTAAATGATAATAAGGTTTTATTTCAGATTGGGATAATTAAGCATACATTCAAGATGGGAGATAGAAAGGCAAAGATCAACTCCAGAGGTTTAATGAAGGCAGCAGGCCTAGCGGCCTGGCATCGCTGCAGCCCCTCACTGGGTCCTTTGCCTGCAGCTCAGCACAATGAAACACATTCAGCCCCTGTGGAGACAGGAGAAGGGAAAAAAAACGGAGGCTGGTGACGAGACAGCTGCAACCAGAAGAACCAAATGTGGCTGATGTGTGTAGTGAGAACTTGGAATTACTGCAGTGGTATCCTTCATGGTCCAAAACTATCCTTGATGGTCCCTGGTGCTGGATTTCCAGAATAGGAAACAGGGATGGGGAGGAACTGGGACCCTGCCTTGGAAAAGTCTAGTGACAGCATTCATGTCATTTTAGGCCCCTCTATGGAAAGTCCTGACTCCATCCCAAATATTTTCCACATTCCAGAAATGGCTGCCACATGGTCCCTGGTTGCCAGTAACGCCAATAAACACATTGTCAGGTTATTTTAGCATTGCAGCCCTTATGAATCTCAACTGGGCAGGCAATATTAATGCCATCCCTTCTAATGCATCGCCTGCCTACCTCGCAGGCTTGTTTTGAAGAGATGTGCCATAACCACAAAAGAAGTGTGATAGAATTTCTTAATGGTCCCCCTCCTGACCCCATGAAGCTGCCACCGATGCGCTGGTTTAAAACAAATGGAGCAATATATCCTTGCTTAAATGTAGCCAGCTTGATTTCCAGGTCAGTGTCTGTTTTCGCTGTTGCATCTGGGGGGACACAGGCAGGTGAAAGCAGATGCGCTTCTTTCCTAGCCAGGAGGCTTGTCGCTTGTTGTTAACAGTGGTTGGTCATTTAGGAAGGAGCTTTTGGCAAGTCACAATGCTGTGTGTGGGGAAATAAATGGGGCAGAGAACCTATAAGGGAAAATAACAGACCAGTTGAAATTCTATTCTAGCCTTGTACAGCCCATTCTTGGTGAGTCCTTCTTTGGTAGATTCCTCTGGGGATATTAAAATGTGTTAGAAGGATTTCCCTGAGGGACCTTTAGAATCAAGTGGCAGGAGCTGAGGTGATGTAAAGTACTGGGTTTGCTGCATGGAAGACTAGGACCACGATGTGCGTTGAGACGCATTTATTGTACTTCACGCAGGAACTGCAAAACGGCCCTGCAAGGCCAACTATATACACACCCACCCAGCACACCCACAGTCCTGTTGGAGGGTTTGAATTTCCCACCAAAGTTGCTATTTGTGGATGCTGGGGGAACTAGGATCCTGAGTTTCTATTGTGTAGAGGAGCTAAGCTCCCAATGTAGCCGTGGACACCTGGTGGCGGTCCATGTACGTAACACCCCTGCCCCCATATTTCTGACCCTACCTGTGTGATAAAGTCCAGTAAATAGGCGGGGGTTGGCGCTCTCTGAGGGAATGCTGGGGGGCTGGCACTGGGTCGCTGGTGACAGGTTCCGGTTGATGGGCTGTGACCTGGGGCTGGGGCACCTGTTGTGGTGGCTGAAGTGCCTCTGGCTCTGTTGGTTCTGGTGGTGGGTCACTTGGAGTGGCCTCGATGCTCGGGGGGTTGGGCTGAACACTTGGCTCTGGTGAGTATGCCCTGGTTCCTACAGCCAACGGTGGTGGCTCTCCTGCCTCTGGAAGCTGTTGCCACCTCAGTTGATCGAGGTGTTTCTTTAAAAGCCTGCCATCATCTGTTGATACCTCGTAGGATATTGGGCCCGTGTCTTTGATAACTCGGTCCGCTATCCAGGGGGGTCCAGTTCCGTAGTCCCGGATGAACACTGGGTCCCCCGGGAAGAACCCTCTTGGAGCCTCGCGCAGTTCTACCGTCCTCTTTGAGTCCGGTGCCTGGTCCGGGTGTAGCCGATCCAACAGGGTCGCTGGACGCTGGCCCATTAACAATTCTGCGGGGCTGTTGCCGGTGACGGGGTTAAGTGTCATCCTCTGGGTCAGGAGGAAGCGGGCTAGCCGGAACTCCCAGTCCTCGTCTGTGATCCGGCTGAGGGCTTCCTTCATGGTACGCACCATCTTCTCAGCCTGGCTGTTGGTCGCGGGGTAGAAGTGTGCGGATCAGATGTGCCATATCAGGTTCCTCTGGAGAAAGTCCTGGAACTCCGCCGACATGAAGGCTGCCTCGTTATCCAAAACTATCGTGTCTGGTAGGCTATGTGTAGTGAAGATCCGGCGGAAGGACCAGATTACAGCCTTTGTGGAGGTGGTAGACATGGGGATGATCTTCAGCCACTTTGAGTAGGAGTCAACCGTCACTAAGAACAACAGTCCCTGGAATGGTCCAGCAAAATCGATATGAAGCCGGAACCATGGTTTGCGGGTTGACTCCCAATGCTGTGTTGGTGTGCTTGGCGGGTTGGGCTGTTCTTCTTGGCAGGTTTGGCACCTCTGGACCTAGGACTCAATCTCGGTGTCGATTCGCGGCCACCACACATAGCTCCGGGCCAGTGCCTTCATCCATACGATGCCCAGATGTGCCTCGTGTAGTGCCCTGAGGACCCGTTGTCGCAGGGCGCCGGGGAACATGACCTGGTTCTCCCACAAAAGACACCCTTTTAGGGCTGACAGTTCATCTTTCTGGGTGCTGAAAGCTGCGAACTTGGGCCCCAGGGTGGTCGTGGGCCAACCCTTAACCACCCAGCCCAAGACCTGGGAGAGGATGAGGTCATGGGCTGAATGTGCAGCAATGTCGGCAGCTTGCAGAGGAGGCCCTGGAAGACCTTTGAGCAGCAGAACCCTGGGCACAGGAGCAGGATCGGTGTCCATGGAGGGCAGTGGCAGCCGGCTCAGGGTGTTGGCATGACCCATTGCATTGCCTGGGTGGTGTTCTAGGTGGTACTGGTAACCAGGAATAGGAACCATCTGAGGACACGGGGTGACAGGACTTGGGGCATCTGCTTATCCACAGTGAAGAGGCCGAGGAGGGGCTTGTGGTCTGTTGCAATTGTGAAGGGGTGCCCGTAAATGAAGTTATGAAACTTCTTAACCCCTGCCACGATCGCCAAACCCTCCCTGTCGATTTGTGCTTAATTGCGCTCGGCGGCCGTTAAGGTCCTGGAGTAATAGGCCATGAGAACCTCATGGCTGTCAGGGAGGATGTGGCCCAGGCCTGCACCGACGCCATAGGGGGAGGCGTCACACGCAAGGACCACCGACAGGGATTCATTAAAATGTGCCAGCACATTGTTCAAAATTAAGAAAGCTTTTACTCCCCTGAATGCTGCTACTTCTTCCGGGCCCCATAACCAAGGAGCCGACTTGGCTAAGAGGTGGTGGAGGGGCTCTGCAACGGCGGCCTTGTGCAGTAGAAAGGCATGATAGAAATGTATTAGTCCCAAAAACGCCTGCAGCTCCGCTTTGCAAGTGGGTGTCGGGACCTCCACAATGGCCTTCACCTTGTCCTTGGCAGGATGGAGGCCGGCAGCATCGACTCGGAACCCCAGAAAGTCCACTTCCAGAACCCCTAGGAGACATTTCTCCCATTTTACTTTGAGGCCAGCCGAGTCGAAACGTTGCAGGATGGTGCGGAGGCGTGAGGCAAAGTCGTCAGGGTTTGCTGCGGCGATGAGGACGTCGTCATAAAACGGTGTCACTCCAGGGATCCTTTTTAACAAGGAGTCCATTAATTGTTAGAAGATCCCAGGGGCCACACTCAAGCCAAACTGTAGCCTCTTTACCTTAAAAGCCCCCCTATGTGTGACTATCGTTTGGGCCATGGCCTCATCTACGGGCAACTGTTGGTAGGCCTGCGCCAGATCAAGTTTGCCGAAAATCTTAGCCTCCGCCAGAGAAGCCAGGACATGACTTACGACTGGGACCGGGCAGGAGTGGTCGTGGAGGACCTTATTTAGCGTACATTTGTAGTCTGCACAGATGCGGACGTCACCATTGGGCTTAACAGGGGTGACAATTGGCCTTTCCCAGATGGCGTGTGATACTGGCTCCAGGATTCCCTGTGCCACCGAACGGTCCAGTTCCGCATCAATTTTGGGTCTGAGTGAGTGGAGCGGTGCAGAAGCACATGCAAATGGGGACCACCGTGGGGTCTAATTGCAAGGAAACTGGGGGGCCCTTATAACACCCTAAAGTCCCATCAAAAACGGCGGGGAACTACCTGCAAACCTCTGCAAAGTCCTGCATTCCACATTTATTCACCCCCCCAATTGTGATACTCAACGGCGCAAACCAGGCCCGCTCCAAAAGACTAACAAGGTTCCCCTCTACCACAATCAAGTCCAGCAATCCCTCGAAGCCCCAGTATTGCACCTGGAAGGTCCCCACGCCCCGAATTGGAACAGGGTTCCTTTGAAAGTTCACCAAACATAAAGGGGAGGGGCATAAGCGGGGTCCTTCATTAGGGCAAAGTCTGTGTAGCGTGTCCACCGAAATAATGGACGCCGCCGACCCTGAGTCTACTTCCATAGGGCAGGGGGACCCCTCGATCCGGACCGTGACTTGGATCTTTGGGGTAGCAGACAGGTTGGGGAGGCGTAGTACCTGGAAGGATGGCCGATCGGTGAGGAGATAGAGTTCGGAGGTTTCCGTGGCAGTCTCATAGGTTGCGGCGGCCTGGCATCGTAGCTGCTGTTGCCAGTTTCCCTTGGACTGGCAGACGTGGGTGAGGTGACCCTGTTTTCTGTAAGTGTGGCACGTAGCATCACGGAATCGGCATGACTTATGCTTGTGCACCTCTCTGCACCTGGCGCACGTGGAATGGCTGGCGGTCTTCCCGGAGTATCCCGATGCTGTGGTTCCTGGTGGCTTCCGGCAAGGGGGTGGGCGGACGAGACAGACGTCCTCGTCGTCGGAGTTCTCGGGTGCCAAGTTGGGAAGTACAAGATGAGCTGCTGCCAAGGGTCGGTTGCGGTGGGAGGCCTTGTGAGTGATGGCGAGTTGAAGGGCCTAGTCGATCATGATGTCTGCAGTGCTGATCATCTTCCTTCGCAGCTTTACATCACTGAGGCCCCAGGTTAATTGTGTTAACAGGTTCTCCTCCACTTTTGCACAATCCATCGCAAGCTGATGCAGGGTGGCCATGTAGGCAGCAGCCTACTCACTGGGCTTCTGGATGCGGTCCTGGAAGTCAATCCTCCTTGCTAGCGTCGTTGGTCAGGGCATGAGGTACCGTGTCAGGGCTTTGATGATTTCCTCGTAAGAACACTCGAGGATCGCCCATGGTGCTAAGAGACTCTTTGTGAGTCGGACGGTGTTCACGCCGCAGGAGCTGAGGAGAAGGGCCCGTCTTTTGCCTGGGTCTGTTACCTCATTGTAGGCGAGGTGGCAGGTCAGCTGGTCCATCCATGAGTCCCAGAGTTCGGGATGGGCTGGATCGAAGATTTCCAGGTTTCCCCAAGCGGAGGCCATGGCTCTGGCACGGAACGGGGAGCGGTGTCCTGGACACGGGGTGCGATGCGGTACTGCTCGGGAGTGATGTGGGGCGTGGTAGCGTCGGCTGGATCAATGCTCGGTGCTGCGCTGGAAGTTTAGCCAGACCTGCTCAGCGGAATCCCATCCTCGTCGCCACTGTAAAGTACTGAGTTTGCCGCATGGAAGACTCGGACCATGACGTGCGTTAAGACGTGTTTATTGTACTTCACACAGGAACTGCAAAACGGCCCTGTAAGGCCAACTATATACACACCCACCCAGCACACCCACAGTCCCGTTGGAGGGTTTGAATTTCCCGCCAAAGTTGCTATTTGTGGATGCTGGGGGAACTAGGATCCTGAGTTTCTATTGTGTAGAGGAGCTAAGCTCCCACTGTAGCTGCGGACCCCCGGTGGCGGTCCGCATACATAACAGGTGAAATAGAAGGGCTTCATTTATTCTGGAGCAATGGCCCTCAATCACCCTTCTGAGCTTCAGTACCTTTTTATTAGACATTAACTCCTGGACTCATGGAGGAGAAAAGAGGGTCAGCTTCTGATCTGGGGGCCTGCAGAACCAGTCAATTTGTCTACAGCCTCTGGATGTTGATTTTGTTGCTCTGTAAAGCCTTTGCTTTATAACTTGATGCTCTTTGGTCTTTGCCTCTCCTTCTCTGCCAAGGGGAGAAGTTCCTCAAGAATGCCCCCCCCCCACAATGAAAGGTAAGAAGAATTCCATTCTAATTAAAGTCCCAAATTAAGACTGAGGGTTTTCAGAATGAAGCTGTCAGCTCTTAAAATTACACCTGAGCTTGTGCAGAAATTAACGGCTGCTTCCCCTGCTCCTACAGCAGGACATAGAGTTGCCTGAGACATCAGCCAAGAGCATGCAGAAGTGAAGGAACCTAAGGAAAGCAGTCAAGGATTCCACAAAGGTGCCTACAGTTTTGTGCCACCATGTATGCTTGCAAAAGCAACATAGACTATTTTGTCCCCCTTCCTTTAAAACACAGCTTTAAAAAACATTGGTTATATCAGACAAGTGAGGTCCAGGAAATAAAACAGATGGAGTCCTTTTCCCCACCAGGGAGGCAGAGTTCACTACTAACCTAGGCAGCGCCTGTGACATATGCACAAAGACATCAGGCATGTTTGGCCTTTCTGCTCCAAGGGTTGTAGAATAAGATCGCTGGGTTTCTCAAGCCCTGCATGCTACACCTCCCCACTTACAAACCGCCTTGTTCTCCATTTCAGGGCACACAAAAAAGTTTAAGGTGTGTACATGCACATGTGTGCCACTTGTATGGGTAGTCAAAAATTGCTGCATGTCAAGATTTAATGGGAGAGCCTATGTCTCTCCCATCATAGGTGAAAATCTACATCTATCTCTGAAGATAGTTTCAGAGGGTAGCCATGTTGGTCTTCAGTAGAACAGCTAGATTTGAGTCCAGTAGTACCTTTGAGACCAGCAAGAGTCTCAGGGTCTAAGCTTTCGAGAGCCAGTTTGGTGTAGTGGTTCAGAGTGTGGACTGGGAGAACTGGGTTTGATTCCAAATGCAGCTGCTGGTGTGACCTTGGGTCAGTCACAAGTTCTCTCAGAGCTGTTCTCTCAACAGCAGTCTTCAAAAGAGCTCTCTCAGCCCCACCTACCTCATAGAGTGTCTGTTGTGAAGAGAGGAAGGGAAGGAGATTGTAAGCCGCTCTGAGACTCCAAGTGAAGGGTGGGGTATAAATCCAAACTTCTTCTTCTGCTCCTCCTGCTCCTCCTCCTCCCCCTTCATCAGATACGGGTTGGAATGGAGTTCTCTTGAGTTCTTATATTCCAGTCAGAAGGTGGGAGGAGTGTTGCGAAGAAGGAAATCAACCAAGAACACCCATGAAGCTGCCTTAGTCATCAGGCCCTGGGGCCATCAAGGTCAGTATTGTCTACTTGGACTGGCAGCAGCGCTCCAGGGTCTCAGGCTTTCACATCACCTGCTGCCTGGTCCTTTTAACTGGAGATGCTGGGGATTGAGCTTGGGACCTTCTGCACACCAAGCAGATGTTCTGCCACTGAGCCACAGCCCTTCAAAACTCAGGATGCAGAGGTACAATGTGCATTGTACTCAAATCTAGCTATCCTTTCCTCTGTCTGTATTAAAGTGTTCTCCATTTCAGGGATACTTTGAACCTGTGGTGTGGAGTGCAAGCATGCCATTCTTATTGGTAGTCAGAAACAACTACATGTCTGGACTTGGAGGAGGATATGCCTCTGTAGTCTGGCCATATGAAAAAATAAAATATGAAAGCCGTACTTTCAAAAGGTTAGGATCCCCTCCGTGCATGTCGTCTCATTCTCCACAAACAGGTCCAACATTCGCATACGAAACCAGTTGACTCACCTTGCCTCATAGCAGGGCTACCTCTGGGTACAGGTCTAGAATATGGAAATAAAACATGTTTGAACAAGCTTTGAGCGCTGCTTGCTTCCTTATGAATCCTAATGTTCTTCCACAAATTCAGGATGAAGGATATTAAGAGGGTATCAGCCAAAGGGAGCCTTTCTAATTCTGCTGTTTTGGATGCAGCTAGAGGAACTGATACGAAGTCCAAACTTCACACTTGGGACGACCTTGTCCTCTCCAAGTGAAGCCAAAGATCTTAAACTGGTCTTGTTCAAGCCTACCTCGTTGCAAACCCCCCCCCCCCCAATTTGTACATCATTCTTCCAGGGGTAGCAAAGCAGTACACTTATGCCATTCTCATGGGTATCCAGAATTGGCACATATCCCATTTTCACATTGGGACCAATTCCGCAAAAGCAGTTGCCCCACCCTCGGTCTCCCATTTTCCCCGGTTGTACTGCTCAATTTCTCACTATTTGCTGTGCAGTCGCATTTTGACCCGCATCTCTCCCCGATTTCCCCCGTGTCTTCTTGATCCTAAAAAATAAGGGGAAATTGGGGGGAGATGCTGGTCAAAATGTAGCCATGCAGCAAATAGTGGGAAATTGAGCAGTACAACTGGGGGAAATGGGAGGCTGATGGCGGGACAACTGCTTTTGTGGAATCGGTCTGGGAGTTTCAGCAAAATGCATGAGAGGGGCATCCTCAAGGGCTAGATGAAAAATCTGTGGCAAACTGTCATTCTGGAATCAGGATGAGTGCTAGTTATTCAGGGTGGGCAGTGGATGGGAAACGGAGTTGGTGAGGACATTTTAAAGATCCTAGCAAGGGCCTGCCACTGGATTACATTGCTTTCTTCAGTAATGGGATTTTGTGTGTGTGATTTTTGTAGCTTCTTGAGGATCAAAAATATTTATTCCATGCACAACACATTGAACATTCATTGAAAGCCCTCTGATCTTCATGTCGGCTCAAAACATGCAGAGCTAGAGATGAAACTTGGAAATTCTGAGAGTAAATTTCATGGGTGCTTACTGCATAGAGCTGTTCACTTCCAGTTTTCACATCATCCTTGCAAAGCACCCAATGGTTCTTATAGCTGTAAAGTGAAAAGACATTTGCTCTGGTCATTTCTCTGGCGAATAGTAAAGATGCTTCTTCAGCAGGCTCTTCAACAGGTATAAGATGTTTGCTTCCATGAGTGTGGTTACCTTTGGATAGCTGTGAGTTTCTAGTCACAGTATATATCCTTCCCACTTTGATAACTTTGAGCTGTTTGGAACGTAGCTAGTGGAAGAAGTCAAAAATCTGGATTTTGAAACTGGCTGGGAGGAAGGAATTTTGGTTCCAAGGGTTTATTAGATTTATTAGATTTCTATCCCCCTCTCTATCTCTTGGGCTCCAGTTTGCAGCAGGTTTTCCAAATGCATTTCTGTCCCCAAAGAACTGGTGGTAAATTGGGGGGCTCAGTCTGATTGCAGAGTACCTGCATGTTCCCTCCTGCTCAACGTGTATATTAGTAAACAGAAATTACAAAAACAACTCAAATTTTGAACGTGGATGCTGACTAGTGGAAGACACATCAAATACAAATACAGAGTCAGTGGGCTAAGGATATTTTAAAAAAAGAAAAGAAAACCCCCCACTTCTCTCATGTTTGCATCTGAACTGATTTCCTAAAAGTGAAATATGTATGTATGTATGTATGTATGTATGTATGTATGTATGTATGCAGCCTGTTGTAGCTATCTATGTGGCCTGGATAGCCCAGGCTAACCCAAACTTGTCAGATCTCGGAAGCTAAGCAGGGTTAGCCCTGGATAGTATATTTGGATGGGAAACCTTCAAGGAATACCAGGGTTTGTGATGCAGAGGCAGGCAATGGCAAACCACCTCTGAAAGTCTCTTGCCTTGAAATCCTTCCGGGGGTCACCATAGGTCAGCTGTGACTTGATGGCATTTTCCAGTCCACCACCACCTATCTATGTGCTTCAGTGCTCTGTCATATTAGATGCTCTTGGTAAGCAAGGAGAAATTGAGGCACCACTAAATGCCTAAAGGATGACAAGTCAAGAAGGGACTTATAAAGGACCATTTGGAGTAATTGGCAAGCCATTATTTCCTGCTTGGTGATTTTTAATTTTTTTGTAAAGAGGAAAACATTTGAGGGTGCAAAGCTGGGAGGTTGATTGTTTGGTGTAGTGGTTAAGTGTGCGGACTCTAATCTGGGAGAACCGGGTTTGAATCCCCACTCCTCCACTTGCACCTGCTGATGTGACCTTGGGTCAGTCACAAGCTCTGGCACAGCTGTCCTTGAAAAAGAGCAGTTTGTGTCAGAGTTCTCTCAGCCCCACCCACCTCACAGGGTGTTTGTTGTGGGGAGGGGAAGGGAAAGGAGTTTGTAAGCCGCCCTGAGACACCTTTGGGTAGTGAAGGGCAGGGTATAAATCCAATCTCTTCTTCTTCTTCTAAATCCTAACTTTTTCCCCATACTCTCTGGAAAGGTCTCCCATCAAAGACTCAGAGATAGTCTCTTTTAAATTACTGTTTTGTGTTCGGTTGCCCACAGTTAGCCTGATAATTAATAGGGATTGTTTGTGACCCTGAGATCAAAAAACACCTTCATTTTTGCCATCTGGGATGCTGTTCAGAATCTTTTCAACATTTTTTTTAAATTAGAAACTAAGAAAATTATCAGCTTGTGAGCAGAAGGAGGGTATTGAAGAACTGCACAAAAATAGATTATCTGGAGACAATCACATGGCAGAAAATAAAGGACATAAATACTCAAGGATCCCCTTGGGGATTAATCCTGCTCTTGGTGCCCCAGTGACTCTAGGGAGAGACAGGTTTTCCCTCCCCAAATGTAACCCTGATTCCAAAGGTTTTCCCCGCTGGTCTGAGCTGAGCCCCCACCCATTTCACACACCCCACCCCGTCATTAATTATGTGTGACCGAACCTTAGAAATTACCTTTCATATTGGTGTTATTGGTTTTCATGAATAGGCTCTGACAAACATTCCTCCTCCCATCATTGGGTATAGGGTTGCCAACATCCAGGTGGGGCCTGGAGATCTCCTGGAATGACAGCAGGACTCCAGACAACAGAAATCTGTTCCCCTGTGGAAAACAGATGCTTTGGAGGATGGACTCTATGACATTATGCCCTGCCAAGGTCCCTTCCTTTGCCAAAACCCATGTTCCCCAGGCTCCACCTCCAGATCTCCGGGAATTTCCCAGTGAAGAACTGGCAACACTGTAGGTCATTTGCAATTTTAGTGGTATCTGTACCTGGCCCAGATGCTAGACAGCAACAGTCATGCATTCCTTATGAGCATAGGCCTGTGTTTAGTTAGGAAAGAAGGACTTCACTTATTAATGTAAGTGGAGCCTGTATAGGGTTGCCAACTGCCGGGGGCACCTGGAAATCTCCTGCTATTACAGTTTATCTCCATACTAGCCTGATACCCGTGCTTCGCTATGGTATTTAAGTTCCATAAGTCCAATTATAATATTGATGATGTGACGTTTGAAATGTAACATTTGTTATAGAAATTCTAATGGAGAGGATTGTACTGTAAAAAATGAAGTGAGACATACATACTCCCCCCCCCCAGGGGCCCGGCGGTGGACCTGCAAGGCCAGCGGGAGTGCGAGGAAGCCCCGCCAAGGCCCTCTCTGGCCCCAGGCAGGCAGGGGTGGGAAGAGGCGGGGAGGAAGCAACTTACCCTCCCTCTTCTCCTGCCTCCTCCTGGCTGAATGAGGGCTGGAAGCGGGGCGGCCGGAGGCAGGGGGCGGGGCTTCGTCATGTGCCCCGCCGCCTGCACCTCACCCAGGGGAACTGTGTTTCTCCGCGTTCCCCCCGAAATGACCTCTGGGTGAGCTCACTCTGGAGCAGTCATCTGTTAAGTCAACTCCTGCCACTTTCTATGAAAGTGTTCCTGGATTGTTTTGCTGATATGGAGACTGTGTTGTTCTGAGCACCTCAGGATGATCTTGTTGGTACTTGGCCTGCACAACTCAGGGCACTGCAGAAGTACTATGCCCAAATGTCTTTGTTGCATTCCTAAATTGCCTCCTCCTTGTAGCATTGGTGTATCTGGCTCAACATTTGCCAGGAGCTTTCTTGGGGGCAGTGAGAGGTGTGAGGGGGAGTTGGTGTGAGGGAGTGGTGATGTGGTGGACACTTCTTCAGGTTCATGAGGCATTGAAATGGCTCCTAGAAAGGTCCTTTACTATCTCCCCATGAACATTCAGTAACTCAATTGCCATGCTGGCTTTTTTGGAAAATGTCTATTTAGGAGTCTTGAATTGCTGATTTCTGAAACTGTCCTCAACTGTCTGCAGTCTCTTTTAACTGTGTTTTTACCTCAGAACATTGAGATCCACAGCTGAGCAATCAGATGGAGGTGGGTACAAGAGGCAGGTTTTACCTCAGAACTCTGAGCTACACAGTCGACCAATTGGGGGGGGGGAGGCAACCTGGCACATGGAAAACAATTGGGGAAAACACATTTTGCCCCTTTTTTACCCCCTTAGGGGTCATGTTTCTCAGAAATCTCTTCATGAGGGGGTTGATGTCATGGTGGGAATGCTACACAGAAACCTTATTCTGGGTTTCTTGGTGCAGGGGTTTGGCCTGGGCATTGAATTTGGGGTGGGTGGGAGGGCATATCCCCCCTTTTTAACAAAAATGTTTCTCATTTATGTTACATTTAAATAGTGGGACAAAACTACATATTTAAAACAGCATCCAAGCAATCAGATATTAAGCAAGTTCATATGAGCCAATTTTCTAGAACCCACATTGTGAGGAGTTAAATAACCTAATTCAGGAAACCACTTTTCTAAAATTTGGGGTGTCTTTCCATAGTGGGTGGGAGTGTGGCTAAAGCCATTGGTGAGGCTGGGCCTCTGTTCATGGGGGGGGGGGGTTTGATGTCATGGTAGGAATGCGCTCCCCTTATTTTGGGTTTCTTGGTGCAGGGGTTTGGCCTGGGCATTGAATTTGGAGGGGAGGGCATGCCCCCCCCTTTTTAACAAAAATGCTTCTCATTTATCTTACATTTAAAAAGTGGGGCATAACTACATATTCAAAACAGCATCCAAGCAATCAGATATTAAGCAAGTTCATATGAGCCAATTTTCTAGAACCTACATTGTGAGAAGTTAAATAACCTAATAAAGGAAATCACTTTTCTATAAATTTGGGATATATTTCCATAGTGGGTGGGAGTGTAGCTAAAGCCATTGGTGAGACTGGGCCAATAGCATCACAAAGGTGATCCTGCTGGGGTGGTGTCCCTGATGGATTAAAGTACTCTGGCCCTGCTCCTACACCTGACAAACACCTGCCTGTGTGATGTAAGGTGGGGTTGTGTTTAAAGGCATAGGGGAGGCTGGGCCAGCAGCAGCGCTAAGGTAATCCTGCTGAGCAAACCTCCCTGATGGCTGTAAGCATCCCACCCCCTCTCCTGCACCTGACAGGCAGCTGCCTGTCCAGTGTAGGAGGGGGAGGGGGGAGGAGTATTAGAAGTTACTGTGGAGGCTGGGCCGGCAGGATCACTAAGGTGTCACTACTGGGGCAAGCTCCCTGATGGCTTTAAGCACCCTGCACCTGCACCTGCTGCTGCAGCTGACAGACAGCTGCCTGTCAGATGTAGGAGGTGTGGGGGAGCGTGTTTGAAGCTATGGGGGAGGCTGGGCTACCACTGCTGCACCTCACAAGTGGTTGTTGGCCATTCCTGATTTCCTCAACTGTCATTAGCTCTCTGCAATCTCTTGAACTGGTTTTTTTAAATCTCAGAACACTGAGCTCTGCAGCTGACCAATCAGAGAGTGGGGGGTGCAAGAAGGCAGCAGCCTGGCAGCCACATAGGAAGCAATGGGGGGGGGAGCACATTTTGCCCCTTTTGACCCTCTTGGCATAAGGAGGGCTATAGCCTAGTAGCAGCATACCTCCCTTGCAGGCAGAAGCTACCAAGTTCAGTCCTCAGCATGTCCAGTTGAAGGATCGCAGGTAGCAGGCATCGACAAAGACTTTTCTCTGCCTGAGAATCTGAAGGGTTGTTGCCAGTCAGAAGAGACAATCGAGCTCGACACGCTGGTGGCTTTACCCATAGGGGTCAGCATCCTTCCACTCCTTAGTTTGTGCTTGCGTTTCGTCCATAGCATGACAGATTGCAATATCAAAAAAGATAATTATGTCTGATTATAGGAAGCAACGATGCTCATGGACACACAATTGCTTTTGGCATTTCCATTCCAAATTGCCAGCCTGGATGTTAACATGCCATTAGTATTATTATTATTTTGGGTGCTGATATTTTATCAAAAGACCCTCCTGCATTATTTACATCTTTCCAAATGGGCTGCAGATGCACTTAATGTAATTGCTGCTTCGCAGGCACCCTGCCGTGTGAAGTACAAACAACAACACCTTAATTAACTTCTTTTGGTAAAGAAACTTGTTAGCGCTCCCTGCAATCACAGCGGTGACGAGCTATGGGGTTTGATCTTGAGAGGGAGTTCAGAACTTGGGATAGGAGGTCGTTTGAATCCTCTGCCTTCCTGGAATTTGTGCCTTTACATGATCCACCACAGCAAAAGGTTACAGCAGGACTCTTGGAGGGGTCAAAGGAGTGGTACACTGTGCTGTCAAGTTGCAGCTGACTTATAGTGACCCCTCAAGGGGTTTTCAAGGCAAGAGAAGAACAAAGGTGGTTTGCCATTGTCTGCGCCTGTGTAGCAACTGTGGGCTTCCATGCAAGTATTAGCCATCCCAGAATTAACCCTGAGCTTCTGAGAGCTGACAAGAATGGGCTAGTCTGGGCCATCCAGCTCAGGGTTGGGGTTAAGGTACTTCAGGCATAGTCTGATTGGGTCCACTGAGCCCAACAGTCCCAGTCATCTTGAGTTAAAGGTGCTTGGTCTGCCACTTTCTGCTGAATATAATTGCTTCTCTGAGTTTGCATGGGACAAGGCTAGGGTTGTCAGCCTCCAGTTGGGGCCTGGAGATCTCCTGGAATCACAGCTGAACTCCAGACTACAGAGCACAGTTCCCCTGTAGGAAATGGCAGCTTTGGAAGGCAGATTCTATGGCATCACTTCCCCACTGTGCTCCCTCTGCTCTCTAAACTTTGCCCTCCCCAGGCACCACCCCCAATCACCAGGAATTTCCCAAGCTGCACTTGGCAACCTTAAACCTGCATTCTTTTGCATATGGATTGTTTCCTGGGGAGGTTTTCTGTTTCCTGAGGTGGTTCTTTTGCATGTGGATTGGCTGTTGAATTTCTAAACTTATCTGTAGTGCTATTGTCAGATGTAGAGCCTTATGTGTTTTTCAGGAAACAGGAAACCTCCTCAGGAAACAGCCAATCCATATACAAAATAACCTCCTCAGGAAAGCTCCTCCATTAGCATGTGTTATACCTCTGAGGATGCCAGTCACAGCTACTGGTGAAATGTCAGGTCCTTCAATGCCAAGACCACGGCCAGACAACCCAGAAAATCTACAACAGCTAATGAACTCCAGCTGTGAAAGCCTTCGACAACATATTAATTTATCATTCTGTTTTTCAAATCCAAAAATGAAATGTTCATATTTTGAACTACACTTTATCTAAAGTCCTTTTCAGATAAACACTGAATAGGCAGCAAGTGGTCTCTCATCTACTTGTTCAGAATACGACTGACTAATTGGCACTGAAGTTCTGCTAACATTTAAATCTGAAATGAATTTGGAGGTTCTGGCTTGGAGAAAATAGCCCAAAGTGAAATCTGGAACAATACCAGTTCCCAACAATGGTCAGTAGGTATTACAGGCCCGTGCCTAGAACCCCTGGGAGACTTTTGGGGATGGGGCAAGGGAAAAAAAGATAGTGTCAATGTGTCAATGTCACTTCTGGCTAAAATCCGGAAGTGATATCATGAATTCTCTAGGATTTCACCTAACTCTGTGTAAAATCCTGGAGTGTTGGTATTGTCACTTCCAGGTTATAGCTGGAAGTGTTGTCAACACATTGATGACATCTTTCCCTCACTTCCCTACCGTCCCTCATTTTAGCAGTGGCAGAGGTCCAGAGATAGCAGCCGGAGGTTGTCTGCCATAGTGGGTAAGTTGGCAACCGTAGCAGCAAGGCACATGCTTCCAGGAAGTACTTATGTAAACCAGGAAGGCAATAGGCGTGCCTAACTTCCATATGGTTAATCAAAGAGCATAAGAGGCACCCTACTGGATTAGACACAAGAACATAAGAAGAGCCCTGCTGGATCACACCAATAGTGCATCTAGTCCAACATCCTGTCTCATTCCTCTGGATGGCCAACAACAGAGTATATAGGCCTCCTGGCTCTGGGATTCAGTGGATTATTGGTCCATCTAATCCGCCATCCTGTTTTTCCAAATGACCAACCAGTTGTCCAAGAGGCCCAACAAACAGGCCATAGAGGCCAAGGCCTCCCCCTCAAAACAGCTTGTCCCACAAAGTTTTGCCTATAGAGAAACATGGGGAAAATTTGGAGTTGTATGCAATAAACACAGAAAGTTTTCAGTTTGAGCAAGTCTTTAAAAATTCCTGTCATTTTTTAATATTGTTTGGGCTTTTTTTTAAACAGCTGCTCCATCATTCTTTTTAATTGTTTTTTTAATTGCCATCCATTTGTTGTTTAAGTACCATTTTAATAGAAAAGCAGTTTAGAAATGCTGTAAATGAAATTGATAAACACCATGTATAAATTGCATGAGAATAGGTCTTCAGTCACTAGAACTGCCTGGCGAGGTAAGGCCTGGCAAATAGGGGGAGGTGGGGGAAGTGGGGACTGATGGTTGGGGCAATGACATCACTTCCAACATGATGACATCACTTCCAGTGTAGTCCAGAAGTGACATCATCGAGCTGCAGGTAACACTCCAGGGTTAGCTAGAGTATTTCCTGCAGCTAGTGTCACCTGCAGCACAATGATGGCACTTCTGAATAATTACCGGTGTTGTCATCATTTCTGGGTCGCACTGGGAGCAAAGTCATCATTCTGGGGGTGCTCATGACCCCCCACATCCATGCTGGGAAATTTCCTCCAGCTGCCTAGATGACTGGTGGTGGACAGTGGCACCAGGGAGTGGGACATCTCCTTTAATAGCAGGAGACCCAGTAAGTGAACTAGCGGATCTCGTTCTATGGCCAAGCCACTGAGACAATTGCTTGGAGTGGCACTATGGGGAGTCATTAGTGTGGCACAGGGGCTCAGCTCTACCTCTGCAGCGGTGACTGTGCTCACCTCCTGGGTGTCAGGATCAACAGCAAGTAAATCTCCACACACGATTCCAGGGAAACGTTATGCTTTATTAGATGACAGGTCCGTTGTCATGGTCTACAGGGATATTGTTAGGAATGACAATGGGGTGGATGCATCCCTTCATATAGTGTGATGCTGCAAATGGCTAAGCAAATGAAATCCAAGCGCGCGGGAATTCTCCCGGTGGGAGGTTACATAATGAACGGGAGAGTCTCCGTGCCTCATGAGAGCAGAAATATTCACACCAACGGTGGAACGCAAGCCCTCCCTCTTCCTCAAGGTTAGTCAGATAACCCAGTCTGGCAGCGCCAGTTCTCACGGTCTCAGGAGTGCCTCCCTATCGCTGTTTACAGCAAGCTAGCAAAGCAAGCAAGCAAGCATGTGCCATAGCGCCACAGTCAGGAAAGGACAGGTACACATGAAAAATGGCAGCTAGCTGACACTGGGCCTGCTTTGCTGTCAGCTGGGTGGGACCAAGCCAAGCCCCTGTGGCATTGCCGAAGGGCTTTGGCTTGTACCCAGACTGTGGCAGTGCAGAACTAGGGAAGGATGGGGGTATCTTATTTGAGGTGGCAAAATATCTTGAACTAGCTCTAAGCAAGTGTATTCACACATAGCCCATTCCCTCTTACCCCTTCCCTCCTGTTGTGAGACAGGGGACTGTGCATCACATTTTCATCTCACTCTTCAACTGTGGAGCTCATGGCAGTAGGGATGGGATGTCTTTGCCAGCCATGTACCCTCACATCAGCCCTAGGAGGGTGGATAGGATAAGAGAGAGCAACTGACCCAAGGTCATCCAAAGACCTTTGTGTCTCAGTAGGGATTTGAACCCATCTCTCTGTGGTCAAAATCCAACATTGAAGCCACTGCAGCATTCTGCCTCTCATCTTTTGTGGAGACCTGTTTATTTTTAATGTTGCATTGTAAAGTAATCTGTACATAAGTTGCAATATATAAATAACATTAAACGATCAAGTACAGTCACATCTAGGGATTCCACATCTGCACTCCCTGGGATACTTCAGAAATCTCCCCCAACTCAATGATAACTATAGAGATTGGGTCAATTCCTACAGCACTGGAGGGCAGTGACAACAACGGAAAGTGATGTCATCAGTGTTGCCCCTCCTCATTTTCTCCTGCTACTCACAGGACTGACAGCACACGAGCAGTGTTCCCTCTAAGCTGAGTTAGTGTGAGCCAGCTCACAGTTTTTTTAGCCTCCGGCTCACACCTTTTTGTCTTCGCTCAGGAAGGATGGCTCCAGAGCAAACTAATTTATGCAGCAGCCAAATGGCTCACTCTCAACTTTAATGCCAGTAGCTCACCAAGTAGAATTTTTGCTCACAAGACTCCACAGCTTAGAGGGAACATTGCACACAAGAGAGAGGGGAGTGGGAAGGGGCATGGTGCAGTGGAAGAGAATCTGCAAGGCATGCAGAAGGTCCCAGGTTCAATCCCCTGCATCTCCAGTTAAAGGATGAGGTAGCAGATGACGTGAAAGACCTCTGCCCCAAGAGTAAACAACGTGACCTTGATGGACCAAGGGTTTGATTCAGGCAGCTCCGTGTGTGTAAGTTCCCCTGCCCTCAGCAAGCACCTGGCAACTGTACTCATATCAAATGTCAAGCATCAAATTCCCTGATTAGATATCATATTTGATCAGTCTTGGTGAATACAGATCACAGGAGAGAATTTTTGGACTAGTATTAATTTGAAATAACATCTCAGGACCTGATATCAACCACGTTTCTTATTTACAACCAGGCACTTTTGGAACTGCCAGTGAGGGAAAACTGTTCTAATCAGACCTTTTCTATGTGACTGATGACCTTCTCCAGCAATTAGTTTGACTAAAATGACAAGTTTGGGAGTGACAAAGAGGGAGACGACAAATGTCTGAGGGAGTCCCTCAAGGAGCCTGAGTGCAGAGCTGTGTGGCTAGCTCCACTTTTATGAGGGCGGTTCCTCATAAATTTTTATCCTGTCAGTAATAGTCTTCTAGTTTTAATAGTATTTAGATTTTATATCCAACATTTTACCAGTAATAAAGAGTGCAATTGCTTTGGAGACTCTTTTAGTACCTCTGATAATGAGGGGAGATGTGGGACAGTGGCCAAAAAATGACAGTTTGCCCCCTTCTTTGCCCCCTTCCCCCCACATCAGCCAAGCAAAGAACTTTCCTAATGTCCCAAAGATAAGCAGGATGGAGAATGGAGTGATGTGGAAGGATCAGCACAGTAGCGGAGAAGAAGGTGGCAAAATGGGGACCCTGCATTTGGCCAGCTGGATTGTCCCCCCCCCCCTTTCTACAAGCTGCATTTCCAAACAGATGTTGTTTTCTTCACAGAGACTCTAATTTACAGTCATATTCTGAGGGGAAAAAGAGAGGGAGGAAAGTGTTTTCACAAAGGAGGTGGTGCCGTTTGCTCAGCCAACTGTTGCTTCTGCCACTTTGTTTGGTGCTCCCATCATGGGAGTCAAGATAACATCCCCTGGGTTAAGTGCTTCACAGTGCAGTTCTGAACAGAGTTAAAACCTCAAAGTGAACTGCCTTAGTAGACAGATTTTAAGGACAGCTCTAAGCAGCCTGAAGAAATGGGCAGGCTGCTTGAGGGAAGACAATAAAAAGTCCAATACACTTCTCTGATTCCTCTGGGAATCTACAAACAGGTTTTGGACACAGCAGCTCTCCTCTGTCCTTAATCCCCATCATGTGGTATACTGCCCCATAATATTTAATCTTAAAAATCATGGCTAATAGCCATTGAGAGACCTATCCTCCATGACTTTGCCTAATCATTGTTTTGAAAAGCCATCTAAAGTAGTTGCCATGTCTACATCATGTGGCAATGAGTTCTTTACGTTTTGCCCTGTATGAAGAATTTCCTCTTGTCTGCATTGGGCATACTGGCAACAAATCTTACTAGGCTATTTTCTATCTCCTCCTGCATAGTATACTAATTTTTTTAATGGACTGCAGCAATTAGGACTGAGAGCTGGAAAGAGGAATGTGTTGCCATGACATTCCATACTGCCATGGCATTTGGGAGCTACTCTCTCCCTCACCTGACAGAAGAATTTTGTTAATACTCCAGGTGTCAAATGTGATTGCTTTGTTTCCTCTTACCAGAACCTGAGATCCATTGTTATTTCTTTAAAATGTTAATAGCATAGGGAGCCCAGCTTCCTTTAGTTCTGTACTTGTGTTGATCTGTTGCAGGTGTTGATCTGTTGCAGCACAATTAAACAGACGTCCAAGTGGCACCTTAAAGACTAATACTATTTATTCCAGCATAAAATTTCATGAGTCAGAGCTTACTTCAACATCCTTTGAGGATTTGAAGGTTTAAATCTACTATCAGTTGGGAGTTTGAAGGTTTGAATCAGTTGGTGGTTTGAAAGTTTAAATCTGCTCTTCCCTTTCTGCATGGCTGTGATCCAAATTTCTGTCAAGAATGAGCACAATTTAACTTTTAAATCTGGAAGCAAGAGACACAGTCTCCTTTTGTGCTGTTCAGCCTAGTGTTGGCATGTATTCCTTGGAGGAGAAAAACCAATTTATTGGAATATCTAAATGATAATCTTAAAATTGTTTTCAAGGTGGGCTGTTATAACTTCCCCACATGAACACTGGAACCATAGCTTATCGAGGGTCTCATAACTCTTGTTTGGCCTTTGAGCAGAAGCTCAGTTGTAGCAGGAGAACCCGAAGTGAAGACATTAACACCAAACACATGTAGATTGCCAGCTTACCTCATGTAGATGGAAGCCTCTGCTGCAACCTTTGGTTACCCACCACTTGCTGAATGAGCAGTGGGAGGAAAGGGGGGGGGGAGAGTGAGATCAATCAACATTGTGATGTTACTGCCAAGTTTTTCCCAGAAGTGATGGTGTGAACACATGATGCTCTAGGGAGTCCCTAAAGGCTATGGTTTTACCATAGAGTTTTGGGGAAATTCCTAGAGCATTTTGATGTCACTTATGGATAAAAGCTGGAAGTGACATTGCAATGTTGATAGATGCTTCCCCTCCCTGTGTCTTGACCTCAAAACTCCCAGGGGGTTGAGGGCAGAGGCCTGGCAAGCCTAATAAGGGTTGAACAAGGTTTTATTAATAGCTGATATACAATAACATGACACAGCCCTAAAGGATAGTGTGGACTGCCACCCTGAATTGGTCTATCACAATTACCAGCATTGTGGACAAACCCACCTTATCTCCAAACTCAGCCAGCCTCACTGTTAGCTTTGTTTATCCCAGCCTGCACATAAAACAGTGCCAAGAGGTGTTAAATCTCATCTCCTTCCCCCATGTGTTACTTGAAAAACTAAGGGCTTCCTGATGCTACTCAATAATAAGTGAGGCCCCACCCCAATCCCCCAACTGGTTTGGGAACAAGACCATGATGGGTTGGCTTGGGAACAACCCTTAATGCCTCAGAGCGCTTGCCAGTATTCATTAGTATTGTCAGGACTGTCTTGGCATGGGAAATTTTGAAGGCATTGCTGGGGAGGGTGGAGTTTGTGGAGGATATGACATCACTTCTGGAAGGCAACCTAGTAATTTCCCCTAATCTCTGTGATGAAGACTATAAAGACATGGGGCACTTCCTAAAGAATCACCATGGAGGGTATTTTCTTACCATTTTTTCTCCTGCTTCTCAGTTTCTCAAGGGAGGGGATTCAGGCTCAGGGTGGGGATATACCTGCCATGGGTGAGCAAATGGCAAGCCTAATACCCATATTGTTAGCTATATTCCTACATTATTCCTGCCATACTTATTTAGGAGCTAACTAGTCCAAGACCAGACCTCATTACAATTAAGGCACCAGCTTCTTGAAAAGGTGAAAAAAATACCCCCCCCCCAAATTCCTACTCATAAAATTGCCATTCTCCCGGGGATGATGGACAACCTCTTGCCCCAGGCCCTACTAGTCCTCTTGGCATCAATGGGAGCAAGGGACAGGGTGAGGAATGACATCACATGATGATGTGCAATGTTATGATGTCACTTCCAGTTTGTACCCATAAATGATGTCATGACTCTAGGAATATCACATCTCTATGGTAAAACCTCCCAATTAGAGCAAAATCCTAGAGTGTCATGACATAACTTTCAGGGATACGTATCTCTCTTCACCCACCAAAGTCTCCTGGTGGTCATCACTGGCAGCCCTACCTACTCAGTTCTAAAAAGGCAACCAGCTAGTCCCACGTTATTAATTAGGGAGGCTATATTATTAGATACGGTGAGCTGTAGTGACTGGCAGGCTCTGTATATCTGGTGGCCATGCCCTGATCTGTTGGCCAGAGGAGGTGTAGCTAGAAGTCCAGGGTCAGGGCTCTAGAGATGAAGCAGAATCATTCAGCCCAAGATCAGAGGGCTAGATATTCAGCAGAGTCATTCAGCCCAAGATCAGAGGGCTAGATATTCAGCCGAGCAATGTTGTTCAATCCCGGTCAGAGGATCAGAGATTCAGCAGAGTAAAGCAGTTCTTTCTGGGCTAGGTCAGAGTAACAGAGATTAACCATGTGAGGCAGTGGCAGCAGGTCAGCAGCCTTCCTTGGGCAGCTTTATAGCCACATGCCTAATTGTCAAACCTTCAGCCAGCTACCTAGGTTCAGTCCTTCAACAACTCATCTCCATTATCAGCAAGCAGCTGGCATTGGGCCAGGAGACATACATTTTGCCATCTCACCTGTAGGTCCATTCTCAGCCTCTGTCTATGGTGCTCTAAGGGTGTAGGTGATATTGGAGGGTTGGGAATGGCCAGCTGATTTTCACCTGCTGAGCTGGGTCTTGAGCATTTGTTGACTCTGCAATATTTGTTGGCTGTGAATTCTGACAAGCCTGCAGCTCAGGGCTGGCTACACAGGCCTCCTCTTCTCCTGAGGAATCCTTGCTATCACTGAGTCTCAGCTGACCCACAACACTTAACTAGGTTTTCCTAAATCTTTTTCCCATTCGCTGGACTCTATGGCTGGGGGTGGGGACACCAGCTTGAATCAATGTCTCTTGCCTCATTTAAAATAGGGGCTGACACAAAGATATAACTTGAAACTAGCTTCTCAGGTGTGGTTGCCAATCTCTAGGTGGAACCTGACATTCTCTGGATTTACAACTGATCTTGAGACCACAGAGATCAGTTCCCATGGAGGAAATGGCAGCTGCAGAGGGCATCCCTGCTGAGCTCCTTCCCCAACTCTGCCTTCTCCAGATATCACCCCCAAATCTCCAGGAATTTCCCACATGGGAGTTTGCAACCCTTAGACCAGGGGTACTTGATCTGAATAACTACTAAACCTGAATTCTGGTATGTGGGTGGGGAAAAGAGAGGTGATAAAACTCCTGGAAGCAAGGAGGAAACTCTTTTTGTGCTGAGTCCATCAGAGCAGACAGAACTCTTAATTGGTAGTTAACCATGTGCTGGCCTGAAAAGCTGGAGGAAACTTCAAGGTAATAGAAAATCTGTAGAGATCTGTAACTTCCTAAGCTAAGGAGCCTGTCCTATATTTTAATATCTGATAGTGCATGCATAAAGACAGGGATAGAGGAATTGTTTTTTTACCCCTTTCTTTTGAATCCCTTGCTCAATCTGGTGCTGTGCTGAAAGTATTCTTGTGAACATTTTATTTTTAAATTAAATTAAAATACTTTTTTACCATTTATTTATGAGTTTTACATGTACATAGTATCATAAAATCAGTTCTTATACATTCTGAGTCTGTCTTTCTAATTTGTTGTCTATCCATTTGTATAATCTCGACCATCTTTTCACATAAACATCTTCATCCTTTCCTTGCATTACCAAGCTCAGTTTATCCATTTCCACTAAATTCAACAGTTTATAGGTTATCTCCTCCCTGCAGGGAGTTTTATCTAGTTTTCAATATTTAGCCAACAGTATTCTAGTAGACGTTAATATATATATCAGTAAATAAACAACATTATAATAAAAAAGATGATAGTTTAATATTATGATGTAAAAATAGGTTCTCCTCTGATTTTAATTTATTTGTTTTCTCTAATAATACTTTGTAGCTATCTCTGTTGTATCTTATAATAAGTGATGGTTTTATAAAAACTTCTAAGGGTGAGACCCATTTAGGAGTTTTTATGTAATATCTCTCTTTTATAATATTCCAAGTTTTTGCAAGTGCACCCGTTAATATATGATGCTTAAAGTTGGAATGGATTTTGTCCTTCCCATACCAGACATACGCATGCCATCCCATACATAGATCGTGTCCTTCTAATTTCAAACACCTAGAGTCTTCCAAGTTAATCCAGTCTTTAATCCAATTTAAGGAAGCAGTTTGATAATATAAGTTCCAATTGGGAAGACCAAAACCATCTCTTTCTTTTCTGTCTTGCAATATTTTCCATTTTGTCCTATCTTTTTTAGGGTGCCAAATGAATTGTCTGGTTATCTAGGTCCATAAAAATTGGGTTCTCTTTAAAACAGGAATATTTTGAGCTAGAAACAAAAATCTTGGAAGTATGTTAATTTTTACCGTAGCTATTTTCCCCATAAGTGAGAGATGCAGTTCCTTCCATTTCGCTAGGTCTTTTTTCCCCCTCTGTTTATAATAATTGTCTTCTATTAGATTACTATTTCTATTAGACAGGGTAATACCTAAATATCTAACTCTTTTCGCTGTCTCCATTGCAGATTTTTAAAAATTTCTTGCATCGTGTCAGGTAGGCAGTTTTTGGTTAACAATTTAGTCTTTTTAAGATTAATTTTGAGACCCGTGACAAGGCCGTAATCTTGGATTACTCCCAACAAGTGAGTAATAGAGGCTTTAGGGTTCTCCATAATAAACAACAAGTCATCAGCGAATGCTAGCAGTTTAAATTCTTCTCTTAGTTTAAGACCTCGTATCTGCTTGTTCTCTCTCACTAGATCATTTGATGTTTCCAATGTGAAAATAAACAATAAAGGTGAGAAAGGACATCCCTGTCTTGTCCCATTCTGAATCTCTATATTTTGGGTCATATCTCCATTTATCGTAATCTGGGCATACTGTTCTTTGTAAATTGCTTTAGCCATAGTAAAAAAAAATTGTTCCACACTCCCATATATCCAACTTTTGCAGTAAAAATTCCCAAGAAAGGTTGTCAAAAGCTTTTTCGGCATCTAGAAACATTAATACTGTCCGTTTCCCTGGATGGGCCTCTAATTCTAAGACATTAATGATGGTCCAGATGTTATTTTTCATGTATCTTTTTGGTAAAAAGCCTGTTTGTTCTTGGTGAATAGTTTGTGCTAATACTCTTTTCAATCTGGCTGCTAATATGCTTGCAAATATTTTATAATCCGCATTTAATAATGATATAGGTCTGTAGTTTTTAATTTGATTTCCCTTTGTGTTTGGTTAAGGTATTAACATAATTATTGCCTGATTCCAAGAGTCTGGTAGTTTACCAGATTTCCCTATATTCTACAGTACTTCCTTTAATGGAAGAATTATCTGATCTTCAAATACCTGGTACATTTCTATCAGTAGTCCATCTGGGCCCGGCACTTTCTTTCTCTTTTGTTTCTTGATCGATTCTACTATCTCGCAGATTGTAATTGGATCATTCAGGATTTGTTTCTGGTTTTCATTAAAATTTTGTTTATTTCTTTTTGACAAATATTCTTTAATGAGGTTAACATTCTCATTTTCTTGCTGATATAGATTTTTGTAAAAGTTTTCAACTATATTTTTTAAATCTTGCATTCTGTATTTTTCTTCACCTTTTTCATTTCTTAGAGCTAGTATTGTCCGTTTTTCTCTTTCTTTCCTAAGCTGGTATGATATGAAAAGAGAAAAAGAAAAGCCTCTCCAGGTGTTGAGAAAACCTTGGGGGGCAGGGTGGAACAGACTGGAGCAGGCCCATTCCACCACAAGATGCAATATGGAAAGACATCAAATGTGTTGTTTTGCTTGTATTATTACAGCTTTCAGAGGGAAACCATACTGTGCTGACATGGTTGGAATTTCCCATTAGTCAAACTAGCAGCCACAAACATTAATAACTTGCATGTTTAACAAAATATCTCCTTCTATCCCTTCTTCCCTCTCCTCCCCGTCTTCTCCTTAGGAACAGGTTGTAGTTATACTCCTGCTTTTTCAATGTGAGTGGAGGGGGAAGGAAAAAAGGGTATAAAATATGAAAAGCCCAGGCTCCTCTCTAATATTCCTCTGTAATGAGATAAACTTAATTGAACATTTTACAATGTCATCCTCATTTCCCTTTTTAATTAGGTCCCTCTTCCAGAATGACAGAAAACCATATGATTGCGAGCCATTCATTACGGAAAGCACCGCAAACTGAAATTAGCAAGGGGTTAAGAAGGCACCAAAGGAACGCTCTGTCAGAGCTTTTAGAAATCCACTAAAAGCAAAGTGCTGCACAGAAGTGGAGGAAGCTTGGCCAGGTGGTAGTGCCGCAGTTTCGTCAGTCAAGGCTTTCCGCTGCAGGTCTCCTTACAACCAGCACCCGGAATCACAGAAACTGCAAAGGGCCTGAGTGAGAAGGATTTTAATGAAGTCTGAAATGATGAAGCTGGGAAGGCTACATCAAGGAATACCTGCTGAGTTTTGCCCAACAAAGTCAAACTTGCCTATTTGCCATTACAAATTTAATCACCTAATGGGCAACAGGTTTCTGAATATTATTGTTAGATACATTGGAAACAAAAAGACGAAGAAAGAAAGCAGTAGTTTAATAATGCAAGCTGTTCTGCAATTAAGCCAATCGGATGTGCAATGCACCACAGGTTGTCAGATCTGTCCCAATGTCTGCACTTGTGAAATTGGAGCATACTGTATACTTAAGCCAATGGCACATGTGATATGCAACAGTAATTCAGATCTGGATGGCTGCTTATGCTTTTGAATGAAGATCACAAAGAGCAGCTGAGATACAATGTATGCAACAGTAGTTTGAAAGCTAACAGGAAATGTCTCTTCTGGGGGTGATTCAACCTTTATTGTGCTTGCTTCTCTGCTTGAGATTATTCCTCCAGCAGCTTTTCCCCTTGCAGGGTTCCTCTGCTTACAGGAAGACCCACTAGGGGGTAATTGGGATCAAGGAAGGGACAGGAAAGGAAAGGACGAAGCCCCTCCCCTGCTGCTTCTCTGATCCCAGCGGCCCCCTCCTAACACAGCTTCACTGTGAAGAGCCAGTTTGGTGTAGTGGTTAGGAGCGTGTAATCTGGGAGAACCAGGTTTGATTCCCACTCCTTCACATGCAGCTGCTGGTGTGATCTTGGGTCAGTCACAAGTTTTCAGAGCTGTTCTCTCAAGAGCAGTTCTCAAAAAGCTTTCTTAGCCCCACCTACCTCAAAGGGTATATGTTGTGGGGAGGGGAAGGGAAAGGAGATTGTAAAGATTGTAAGCCACTCTGAGACTCCTTCAGATAGTGAAGGGCAGGGTAGAAATCCAATATCTTCTTCTCTTCTTTACTGGTTCATAAAGGACCTCTCGATTTTGGCTTCTGTTTGGCCCTAGGTCAATTGTCCGTATGATGTGCAGAAGAGTTTCAGCTCTGAACACGGTCTATGGCTTTGAATGGTTGGAACATGGAGGCAAAATCAAGGCAGGTAAATTTGTGTTTCAGCCTCCCTGCAACACATTCATGTCACGTCTAAACAGTATTGGGAGTTCTCAAGGGACAAGAATGGCCTGTAATATAAAGAGGTATTATGGGAGAAGAAGAGAGGAGCCTGGGAATCAGGGTCACCAAGGATGATAAGCTGGCCTCCTCCCTCCACCTGTCTGTCTACTTCCTTCATCTCCCTTGGTTTCTTTGCTCTGAGTCCTCAGCTGTGGGAACATGGAGAAGATGCTTCTAAGCTATTGATGTGGGAGCCAGAGAGTGATCACTAGAAAGCTTTGCCTTTACTCAAAGGGAGAAGAAATCCTCTTCCCAATGAAAATCCTATGGAAGGAGAATCTTCCTAGGTAAACTTTGCCTAAAGATGGGTATGTTGGGTGGCTACAGTGGCAACCGTGTAAGGGGAGGAGAAGCCATCTATATATATAAAAGAAAGTTCCCTCACTGTAAAATCAACGCCCAAGTCAAACCCCTGGACCTAGAAACACAAAATTTGGGGAGAGCACTCTTACCATGATGTAAATGCTCACTAAGGAGGGATTTTTAGAAATTCAACCCCTAAGGGGGTCAAAAGGGGTAAAATGTGTTTCCCCATTGCTTCCTATGTGGCTGCCAGGCTGCTGCCTCCTTGAACCCCCCCCCCCATTCTCTGATTGGTCAGCTTCAGAGCTCACTGTTCTGAGGTTAAAAAAAAAGCTACAGGAAACGGCAGAGAGCTAATGACAGTTAAGGAAATCAGGAATGGCCAACTACCTATGAGGTGCAGCAATGCTGCTGGCCCAGCTTCCCTGATGGCTTCAAACATGCTCCCCCCAACTCCTATACCTGACAGATGGCTGTCTGTCAGGTGCAGCACTAGGTGCAGGGATGCTTAAATTCATCAGGGAGCCTGCCCCAACAGTAACATCTTAGTGATCCTGCCAGCCCAACCTCCACAATGGCTTGCAATACCCCTTCCCTCTCCTACACTGGACAGGCAGCTGCCTGTCAGGTGTAGGAGAGGGGATGGGATGCTTACAGCCATAAGGGAGGCTTGCTCAGCAGGATTTCCTTAGTGCTGCTGCTGGCCCAGCCTCCCTGATGCCTTTAAACACACTCTTACCCAACACCAGACAGGCGGGGGTTTGTCAGGGATAGGAGCAGGGCCAGGGTTCTTTAATCCATCAGGGAGGCCACTGAAGCAGAAACACCTTAGATTTGCTGCTGGGCAAGCCTCCCCAATGGCTTTGGACACACTCCCCCTCCTCCACCTGACAGGTGTCTGTCAGGTGCAGGGGCAGAGTGTTGAAAGCCATTGGGGAGGTTTCCCGAGCAGCATCACCTGAGCAATCCTGCTGGCCCAGCCTCCCCAATGCCTTCAGACATGCTGCCCCTCTTACACCTGACAGAAACTGCCTGTCAAAGGTTGGAAGGGACGCAGAGGTTTAAAGCTGTCGGGGAGACTTGCTTGCCTTAGCGCTGATGCTGGCCTAGCCTCCCCAATGCATTTAAACACAATTCTCTCCCCTTACATGCAACAGGTGGGTGTCTGTCAGGTGTAGGAGCAGGGCCAGGGTACTTAAATCCATCAGGGAGGCCACCCCAGCAGGATCACCTTAGTGAAGCTTCTGGCCCAGCTTCACCAACAGCTTTAGCCACACTCCCACCCACTATGGAAATATACCCCAAATGAGTAGAAAAGTGGTTTCCTGTATTAGGTTATTTAACTTCTCACAATATGGGTTCTAAAAAATTGGTTCATATGAATTTGCTTAATATCTGATTGCTCTGATGTTGTTTTGAATATGTAGTTATGTGAGAGAGAGAGAGAGAGAGAGAGAGAGAGAGAGAGAGAGAGAGAGAGAGCGAGCCCCCGCCACGCGCAGGGCACACGCTGCACCAAGAAACCCAAAATAAGGGGAGTTCATTCCTAACATGACATCAGCCCCCACTACAAAGAGATTTCTGAGAAACACAACCCCCTAAGGGGGTAAAAAGGGGGGGAAATGTGTTCCCCCAATTTGTTTTCCATGTGCCTGGCAGGCTGATGCCTCCCCCCCCCCTGATTGGTTGACTGTGTAGCTCAGAGTTCTGAGGTAAACCCTGCCTGCTGACCATTTGGCCAGGGAAACTTTATAACCATGCCATATAACCACACATTCTTTCACACCTCTAAGTGGAAGAGGCAGACCTGATGGCTCTTGCCTCTGCCTCACATGCAAGAAGTCACGTAGCCGATGAAGTAGCTGGAGTTTGGGGTCACCTGACTGCAGGAGGGGCCTCCAAACTCCTAGCCATTCCTGTGTTGCAGCTGTGGCAACCAACAATGGACACACCCCATTCCCACTCACAATTGGCTCCTGACCAGGGTTAATTTGTGACTGGAATTGGCCTATAACTGGTCATTCCCTATGGGAGAGACTCTCTCTCTGTTCTGTTCCTGCTCGGTGCTTGTTTATTGCACCTGGAAAGGCTGTCCTTTGAAGAGACAAAGGACTGGCTTTGTGAATTGGACCACATGGTTGAGCAAAGATGGATTTTGCCTTCAAAATCCCTTGGACTGTTTGGATATTCCTCAACTTGGTAAATATGTATCTTTTATTGTGTAGTTAAGGCAAACAGCCCTAGCCTTTCTTGTTTTGAAATCTTTCATAGCTCTGGACTGAATAAAAAATTATTCTTATTTCTAACCTGTCTTTGATGATGTAACTGGGATTCCAAGTCTGTTTCCTGTGCCTAACTGACCACAAGCTACCATAGAGCATTCAGTGTGCATCTCTGGGAATGAGGTGCTAATGTGTTAAGCCCTAGATGCCAGCTGAGATTTTTAACCTCTAATCTCAGGTTGGGAGGGGGATTATTGTAGAGGTTCTGGTGGCATATTGTTCTGAATCCAGAGTGGGTAGCCTACCTCTGTGGGTTGTTGTTTAAAGTACTGCAAAAGGTACAGGGTTCCCTCCCATTCCTGGACAGGCGTGGGTGGGTTATCCTATACAGAAGTGAATGTGTGTGTCAAGGCATCATACCTGTGGCCACTCATCAGGAAACTCTCACTAAGGACAAACATGAGGGTCCATCTGAGAGGCGATGTGTCTGGTGGATAATTCTCTGAACTCCTACTGAAAATAGGGGACAGAGAGTATCCTCAGTCTGACTGCAAACTGACTATCTCTTCATGCCTGGCCTCAGTAATGAGGACTCTACCAGAACTAACAACCAAGATTTACCCTGTTATCCCCAGTATCATGGAGAAGTCCATGAACAGGCAGTGCGAGCGTGCCATTCAGACCTCCAAGAATGACAGGGCTATCATCATTAATGAAACTCTACTTAACTTCTTCAAGGGGGCAGAAATGGAGTACAGATCTGTGAACTCAGTGATGTAAACAGATGACACAATCCACTACCCTGTAAAGTTCCTCAACACCCCCATCCCTCCTGGCTCCCCAGCCCACAAGCTTCTCCTCAAAGTGGGGGCTCCAGTGATACTGCTGCAGAACCTCATCCCACCCAAACTCTGCAGTGGCACCAGACTGCAAGTGAAGGATCTGCACAGGAACATTATTAAGTCCACACTGCTCACTGGCACTGCTCGGGAAGAGTCAGTGTTCATACCGTGCACACAACTTATACCATCAGTAAACCCCTTCAAGTTCGAGAGGCTGCAGTTCCCTTCAAGGACTGCTTTGCTATGGCCATCAATGTCTCAAGGCCAGACACTGAAGATGGCAAGAATTGACTTAACAGACGACTGCTTCTCACATGGACAGTTCTATGTGGCCTGCTCCATAGTGAGCTCACCAAGCAGCCTGGTTGGTGATCCTAGCACCTGAGGGCAGAACCACCAATGTGGTCTATAGAGAGGTCTTTCAGTAGAGAAAAAAAAAGGAGGTATGTCTCACTTCATTTTTTACACTACTATTTTCTCCATTAGAATTCCTACAACACATGTTACATTTAAAACTCCACATCATCTATAAAGTACTGAGGCATAGCGTAGTGATTTCAGCTCATACTTTACTTAGGAAAAAGAGAAAACTGGAACTACAGTAGCTAGCCGGAAGCCCGCTTTAAATACAATTACAACCCACACCCCAACACAAACCCACACCCGTGACTGGATTATTTAAAGTGTTATTGTTATTATTTACAGTGTTATTGCAACCATAGGTTCCCTTGAGGATTCGGACGAGCCGATAGGCTGGTTCTAGGATCCTCTCCTTCTATTGTCTAAGGATGCGAAGCTAGGTCAGTTTGCATGGCCACGTGTAAGGGCGACTGCATGCGCAGTCGCCATTAGAACACAACACCCCTCCCCCCATGGTTCGGACCTTCCCTAGGAAACAGTCCTTGAGGTATGTGGGTCTCCGTCATTCCCGTATTGAGTGGCATACTTCGGGGGCCGGAGCAGTGCTGACCGGTGCCGCTCCTGTGTTTTCTGGGGAAGGTGCTGGAGGTTCTGTCGGGGCAAGCGTGCTGCTGGGGTCCGGGCCACAGGCTGGCTCCGGGTTGCCGCTGTCGTCTCTCTCTGTCAGAGCTCTGGACTGTAACTGGGGTGGAGCAGATATATTTAGCTCCTCCGGGTTCTGATAGTCGTCCTCGCTCTCTTTGGGTACATCCAGAGTAGCTGGGAGGATGCGGCGGCACAGCTGGTCTATATGTTGTCGTAGCAGCTGGCCGTCCTCGCTGGACACCTCGTACGAACATGGTCCCATCACCCGGGCTACCTTGGCTCAAACCCATGCGGGGTTTTGGGCATAATTATGGGCATACACCAGGTCTCCTGGAAAGAACCCTCGGAAGCTTCCTGCTCCTCTGTGACCGCGCTGTGCTCTGGGGCTCTATCTAGATGGAGGCAGTCTAGCCTGGAGGTAGGATACTGTCCCATGAGTAGCTCCACTGGGCTGCGGCCTGTAGTGGATTGGGGTGTCATTCGCTGGCTAAATAGGAAGACTGCCAGTTTGTAGTCCCAGTCCCCATGGTCCATGCGACACAGGGAGTCTTTCATAGTCTGGACCATGTGTTCGGCTTGGCTGTTGGTGGCGGGGTGAAAAGGAGCCAAGCAGATGTGCCGGATCCCGTAATACTGCACGAACTCCTGGAACTCTGTGGAGGTGAAGGCCATGCTGTTGTCCATCACTAGGGAGTCCGGTATCCCGTGTGTACTAATGATCTGCCACATTGCACGGATGGCTGAACAAGATGACGTAGAGGGCACTGCGACCACCTCCAACCACTTGGTGTAGGCATCAACCAAGATGAAGAAAACTTTTCCCTGGAAGGGCCCCGCAAAGTCCAGATGGAGCCTAGCCCAGGTTTTCTGCGAGGTCTCCCATGGCCGCACCGGCACCCTCAGTGGCTCTGGTCGTGACTCCTGACACGTCTGGCACCACTTTACCTTGTCTTCAGTTTCACTATCAAGACCCGGCCACCACACATAACTCCGGGCCAGGGCTTTCATCCTTACAATTCCTGGTTGATTTTCATGCAGGGCTGCGATTACTCAATTTCACAGAGGTGTGGGCACCACTACTCGGCTGTCCCAGAGGAGGCACCCCTTGTGCTACAACAGTTCATCCCTACAGGATGAGAATGCTGTAAACTCTGGTTCCACTGGACCGGTGGGCTACCCCCTCCCCACCCAGTCCAAGACCCGGAAGAGGATGCAGTCCCGGCTGGTATGTCTTGTGACCTTGGAGACCTGGACCGGGCGGTCAGGCAGGTCTTCCAGCAGAGTGACATGGTGCACAGGGGCTGGATCAGGGTCACAAGATGGCAGGGGGAGGTGGCTCAGTGTATCTGTGTGGCCCATTGCTTTTCCGAGGTGATGAACAAGCGTATACTGGTATCCAGCTAGAAAGATGGACCAGTGGAGTACCTGGGGACACAGCATTTGTGGGGTCTGGCGGTCCGGGGCCAGGAGGCCCAGCAGTGGCTTGTGGTCCAAGACCACGGTGAAGGGCCGGCTGTACAGGTAGTCATGGAATTTTTTACACCAGCTACGATCGCCAAGGCCTCTTTGTCAATTTGCGCGTAGTTGCGTTCGGCTGCGGAGAGGGTGCGGGAATAGTATGCAATTGGAACTTCACGACCGTCAGCCAATTTGTGCCCCAGGACCACCCCCACCTCGTACAGGAAGGCATCGCAAACCAGAACCACCAGAAGGGTCTCGTCGAAATGGGCGAGGACCGCATTGAAGGCGGCAGCATGCTTGGGACCCTAGGACCACGGAGTGTTCTTGTCTAGAAGCCAGTGGAGAGGTTCCACAACTGCGGCCTTGTGGGGCAGGAAAGAGCGGTAGAAATGTAAAAGTCCCAGGAAGGCCTGCAGTTCAGTTTTGGAGGAGGGAACAGGAGCATCCACGATGGCACGGATCTTGTCATCAAAAAATGGTTGGACTCCGGGGATACCTTTGAGGAGACAGTCCATCATATTTTGGAAAATCCCCGGAGCCACACTTACACTGAATTGTAGCTTGAGCACTTGAAAAGCGCCCCGGTGGGTGACTATGGTCTGGGCCTCGGCTGTGGCCTTGTCCACCAGCAGCTGCTTATATGCTTGGGCTAGGCCCAGTTTCCCAAAGACCTGGGCGCCCGCTAGTGAGGCCAGAACATGGCTGATGATCAGTACTGGGTAGGCATGGTCCTGCAACACTTTATTAAGTATGCATTTATAGTCCGCGCAGATCTGGACGTCCACATTTGGTTTAACTGGGGTGACTATGGGCATGTGGTATGGGTTCCAGCACCCCCAGTGCCACCAGGTAATCTAATTCTGCCTCGATCTTGGGCCGCAACACAAATGGGGGCTGCTGGGCTTTCATTCTGATGGGCCATACGGTGGGGTTTAAATCAAGCGCCACCGGAGGGCTGGTGTAGCGGCCGAGCATGCCATTGAACACCCCTGGAAATTCATCGCAGACCACGTTAAAGTCCTGCAGTCGTACTTGGTTGACCCCAGTTACTCCAAACCCCAGGGGCCCAAACCAAGAAAGTCCCAGTAGGCTCATGAGCTGCCCTTCCACCACCAGCAGGTCCAAGACCCTGTTGAAGTTCTTATATTGTACCCTGAATTTGCCCCGACCTCTGATGGCCACCGGGTTCTTTTGGAAGTCCCGTAGGGACAGGCCCAGCGGTTTTTTCAGGAGGGGTCCCCCCTTGGGCAGAGTCTCTGTAGGGTCTCTGCTGAAATGATAGAGAACGAAGACCCAATTATATTTTACAGAGGGACCCCTCTATCACCACAGTCACATGCATTTTGTTAGGGGCATCAGGGGGCAAATTCATTATCTGATGCTGGTGGTGGTTGACGGTCAGGGTGTGAAGGTCCGTCACTTCCTGGTGTGCGGTTGGCCTCCGGTGAGTTCCCCAGGAATGGCAGACTTGTGCAAGATGGCCAGCTTTACCACAGGTCCGGCAGATTGCATCGCAGAACCGGCAGGATTGGCACTCGTGGTCTTCCCTGCAGCTGGCACAGGGCATAGGATTGCTGGTCTTGACCGCCGCTTGCGTGGAGGGTTGTGCAGCTGGAGCTGTTGATTTGTGTCCATTGGGCTGAGCTGGCCATTGTACCTGGTGAAGTTCCTCGTTGTCTGAGAAGTCGGAGTCTTGGGCGGTGATGCCCTGGTGTGCTGTGGTGGCCTGTTGGGATTTCTCAAAGGTGGTGGCAGCCTGGAGTGCCTTGTTGAGCTTGATGTCCTCCAGGCCAGCGAGCTTCCTTCGCAGTTTTGGTTCCCAGACCCCCCCAGACGAACTGGTTTAGGAGGGTGTCCTCGATGGCCGGGAACTCACAAATGATGGCTAGCCTACGGATGTCAGCTAAGAAATCAGCGGCCGATTCTCCAGACCTCTGGGTGCATGCAAAGAAGTCCATCCACATCGCCATTTTGGAGGGCTTCGGCGCGAAATGGTCCATCAGCGCTTTTACCAGCTCATCGTAGGTGGCAGCTTCCAGGGTTTTTGGGGCGATGAGGCCCTGGACCAAGTGGATCGTGGTGACTCTGCACCTGCTTAGCAGCTAAGGTTTCTTCAAATTGGCATTGTCTGTTCTCTGGATCTTGAAGAAATGTTTCAGCTGTTTGACCCAGGCTTCCCAGAGCTCGGGATGCACTGGATCGTAGGTGGAGATTTGTTCCGGAGCGGCAGCCATGACTCGAGGAGCTGGAGCGTTGTGGGGTGCAGTGTCCTGGAGATCAGGCCGTGGTGTGTTGCTCTCTGCTGTGGAGACAGAGTCAGGCTCGCTCATTGGGATCCCATCCTCGTCCCCAGTATAAAGTACTGAGACTGAGGCATAGTGTAGTGATTTCAGCTCATACTTTACTTAGGAAAAAGAGAAAACTGGAACTACAGTAGCCAGCCAGAGGCCCGCTTTAAATACAATTACAACCCACACCCCAACCCACACCCACACCCGTGATTGGATTATTTACAGTGTTATTGCAACCATAGGTTCCCTTGAGGATCCGGACGAGCCGATAGGCTGGTTCTAGGATTCTCTCCTTCTATTGTCTAAGGATGTGAAGCTAGGTCAGTTTGCATGGCCACCTGTAAGGGCGACCGCATGCACGGTTGCCATTAGAACACAGCATCATTATAACTGGATTTATGGAATTTAAATAGCGTAGTGAAGCACGGGTATCACGCTAGTCAAAGATAACTTTGTTATGTACTAATTTTTAGCTCATACTTAAAGCCAGAGTGTAGATGAGGGGAGAGGAGATGTCTTTCTTTGGGTCACAGTCAGACAAACCCTTCTCAGGAAGAATCTGATTTATTAATTTTGCAGCATTTACAGTTGCACTTTCACAAGAAGACTCAAATTAATCTGTTTTCATTCAGCCCAAGCTTTGTCACTAGGGTCCCAGCTACCTACTGGCTTCTTGTTAGCTCCTCCTCCTTCTCATGACCTTCCCTATCAAGAGCTGTCTTTTAGTGGAGAGAAAATAATTGCACACTTGAGCTGGTTGTGTAAGGAGGGAGGCTGTCTGGGTGCCCTTCGAAGACAGATGAGGAAGGTGGCCTGATCTTTGGGAACTCATCTAACACTGAACAGGATGTTAGTCCTCCTCTCAACCTGGCTGGGTTTTTGGACCTCACTGTACTGCCTGCTATTGCATGTTTGAGCAGCAAAGTCCCTAGTGCCTGGAGGATCTTCCTCTGTTAGAAAAATGCGGTTTGATTTTTGTGAGGTGAAATGGAAATGAAGCAACACTGCCTGTTACCAGAAGCAAGTATTCTCTGACATTTTAATTTGTTGTTTTTATAGCAGTTGGAATGTGCATGGCCCTAAAATGAACAAATTCAAGAAAGTATGCCATGTGGAAAAAAAGAGACTAAACTGAGGCTGTCGCACTTTGGTCACATTATGAGGGGACAAGAATCACTGGAAAAGACAGCAGTGCTTGGAAATCTAGAAAGCAGCAGGAAAAGAGGAAGACCCAACATGAAACAGATTGTCTCAATAAAGGAAGCCACGGCCTTTAGTTTGCAAGACCTGAGCAAGGCTGTTAATGATAGGATGTTTTGGAAGTCATTAATTCACCATAAGTCGGGAACAACTTGAAGGCACATAACACACACACACACACACACACACACTATGTGAGAGGGGTTGATTTCCAAATGAGAGGTGTCGGGACTGAATATAGTCTCAAAATCACAGTCTTTCCCTCCTGAATGGAAGCCATCCATCTCTCCTGAGAAAGCCACTCCCACCACCATCTATGGATATATAGAAACAGCTGATGATTCTCTGTGCACTCTGTACATGTTTGAAGATGTCTTTTCTCTGCAACTACTTACAGTCCCAGTGTGGGGAATGGAGGGGTTTTAAAAATGGCAGAAAAGACCAGGTTTACTTTGTTAGCTTAAGTGGGTACAAGGTAAAGGTAAAGGTAAAAGTTTCCCTTGCTCGAAAGCCAGTCAAATCTGACTCTAGGGTTGCGGTGCTCATCTCCGTTTCCAAGCCGAAGAGCCAGCGCTGTCCGAAGATGTCTCCGTGGTCATGTGGCCAGCTTGACTAAACACCAAGGCGCATGGAATGCTATTACCTTCCCACTGAAGCGGTACCTATTTATCTACTTGCAGTTTCTTGCTTTCGAACTGCTAGGTTGGCAGGAGCTGGAACCAGAGACGGGAGCTCACTCCATCATGCGGCACCCGGGTCTTGAACTGCTGAACTACTGACTGCAGTTCAGCTACAAAAGAGGACTCAGATCCATAGTCCTTCTACTGAGACCCCAGAAAGGGAAAATGGAATTAGAGGGAAATCTCTTAGGGTAGGGTTGTTTGATTAATTAAAGATTTTTCATATAACCTTTTTCATATTTAATTAATTATATGAATCCCTTCTGTCATGTAAACCAAGATCCACAGTGGAAAACAACAGAGGGGAGGGGGTACCTTGCTCAGCTCCCAAATGTGTTCCTACCGCTAAGTCTTTGTGGACCCTTCACAGTTTGATGGATGGCATTGCATTCTGGTAGAGTTTGCTGTACATTTAATTTTATGCTTTTTGGCATCAATCTTAATTGCAGACAGTCATTATAGTGGTGAGGAGGGTTAGCAAATCTGGGAAGGGAGATTCCTGGAGATTTGTGGATAGAACCTGGGGAAGGTAGGGCTCGGGGAGGGGAGGGGCTTCAGCGGGGTATAATGCCATAGACTCTATCATCCAAAGAGGCCATTTTCTCCAGGGAAATGGATCTCTGTAGTCTGGAGATTGGCATCCCTAGAAGGGTTAGGGTTACCTTTTGAAAAGTACGCAAACGGAGAGTGATTTCAGCCAAGCGTACTTTATTCTATCTGGAACAAGATGACTTTGGCTGGCTCGCAGGCCGGCTTATATCCCCCGAGAAACTGCCACCCAAAACACACCCCTACTTCCCTATAGGTTATTTACAGTGACTGAGAGTTCCATAGGCTCTCGGCCGGGAACCTAGCCCCCTGATTGGAGCGGGCTAGGATCCGCATAGTCCATTGTCTCTTGGAGCGAAGCTTGACGTTTGTCTCTGGACTTGTATAGACTTGTCTGGACTAGATACATTACACCTTTAGTGAGTGCAATGGAGATCCATCCATTTGAGCCCCTTTTGAGCTCAACCTCTTGCAAGATTTAGGGAATCTCGAGGCTCCTGGGGGAATCTTTTCTTATCTCCCTGGAACCCTCATCAACAAAATTGTCTTGCTAAATTCAACCCACTCCAATTCCACCCCCATCAGTGACTGATGGTCGTTCCCATCCTCCATAGCCTTGGAATCTAGAATTAATCTCGTTTAGTAACGTAAACAACCTAATAAAACTTTTTAAAAAGGAAGAAAGATGAGCTAACACTTTGATTTAATGACCTTGTCATTATGGATTCATTAGATATTCATAGTGGTAGTCTAAATTGAACTGGAACACTTTGGTATACAGGCAAGTGAGCACTTTGGGGTTCGTTGGAATGCAGAATGCCTGGCACCCTACATTTTGGCCTGAGGGGGTGGACAGCAGGCTCCTGACACCCCCAGCTTTTGAGCCTTACCCACACTGTACTGAATCAGTAGGTTTCTTCAGGACTGGGCTGGTGAACATGAACAGCAAATGAGGCAGTAAAAATTATTGGACCGTAACGCTTCCTATTGCAGGTGTGGAAATCACAGGGCTATTTCCCCATGGAGAGAAAAAATGTCATGTACACAGAAAACTAGCTTTGCAGGGAGAAGAGTAAGTAACATTTTTCCCTTGGTCAGCTATTGTTCTACAATCAGGAGGTTTCTTTTCATACCTGGAAGCATCAGATCATGCAGTCCTTCCTCCCACCTGAATGAAACAGGCCAGGAACAATTTTGCTGCCTCGTCTGCTCTGTGTGAACCAACACCAAATCTCATGGAGTGCTCCAGGCTATGTTGGTCCCTGCTGGTTCACGCAACGGATGGGAACACAGAGATTTTTGACTTCCCACAGTGGGATTGGGAAGTATTTTTGGAGGGAAAAATACATGCATATTCCTAGTAAGGTTACACACAGGATTCCTAGTAAGATGCTACAGCCCCCCAGAAGAGATGGGGGCACTCAGAAAACTTTATTTGTTCTTAAACTGCAAAGGCAAGTTGAGCGTTCCAGTGTTGGCCTTCATGCTCATCCCTTGGCTCAACCCAGCTAAAATTAAGCCCTTTTAAAGTCCCACTGATTTCACTGGGACATCCAGATGCCTGTTTTAGAGCAGTGGAACAGAATTGTAGCCCTTTTTGGTAGCAGTCATCTAAGCTGAGCACCTATAGATTTCAGTGGCAGAACCAAGATGTACTGCCCCCTCAGGGGTGCTGGAATGATCCAGATGGGCTGGAACGATCCAGGTACAGATCTACAAACTGCATCTTTTTGTCCACTTCTTGAAGGTAGATTTCCAGCGGGCTGCTGAGTAATTTTTTTTCTGAAAAGGGGGCGGTAGGCCATATAAGTTTGGGAACCTTTGATGTACATCCTCCCCCACTGAAATCCTTGGGATGTAAAAGGGCTTAAATTGGGCTGGATTGTGCCCTCGATTTAGCTTGTTTTGGAAAGCTGTTGCTACCTGACACCAATCCCAAATATAGATTAGGATGCCAATTGAAAGACAGATTAAAATATTAGAAACAGCACTTATTACTTGACAGATGTTTTCTAGGTTACAAAGGCACAAAAGAGCCAATCAGTCTGTGAAAAGGAATAAATTGCAATAAAAACAACTGAATTTAAACAGATGAGCAAACAATTTGTCATCAGTTCTTCAAATGTTCCAATTCCAGGCTTGTAAGATGGTCTTCCATATGCATGTGTAGGAGTCACTAAGGGGCTAGAGATACCCCACTTTTCCTCCCTCCCACACTCACTGCCAAGCCCTACTTTCAGTTCATTTATCTGGGGGACTGAGTGGATGGGCTCACCAGGTTGCAAGCAACCCAGAGAATACTTTTCACAGTGACTTCTCCCACTGAATGGGAAGTTAGTGCTGCCTGTCTCCCAACCAGTTGGTCACTTCCCCTCTCCACTTGCAAAATGGTACAAAATTACATGCCCATTTTGAAACACCATGCAGCAGTCTGAATAGCCCAGACTAGCATGAGCTTGTTAGATCTTGGAAGTTAAACAGAGGTGGCCACGGTCAGTACTTGGATGGGAGACCACCAAGGAAGGCCTGGGTAGCTATGCAGAGGAAGGCAATGGAAAACCACCTCTGCTCATCTCTTGCTTTGAAAACTCCATGGGTGATTTCCCAAAAGCGCTGCTCCATGCTCACTCCTCCCTTTTGCCCCGATGGTATGTGTCAATTTCACACAAGCTGTTGCACGGCCGCATTTTGCCCCGCAGCTTTGTGCAATTTTCCCCGCATCTACTCAATCCTCAAAAAACAGGGGCAAAATGCGGGGCAAAATGCAGTCGCAGAGTGAGCGCGGAGCAGCGCTTGTGAGAAATCACCCCATGAGAAGTTGCCATCAGTTGGTTGTGACTTGACTGCATTCAGTTATTGTTATTATCGATACACCAGAAGGTGGAGAGACTTTGCAAGAAAATGGACAGGAGGCTTAGGCACGGCAATACCAGGAAGGAGAATCCTCTGCATTTAAGCCTAGCAACGTTATGATAGGATGGAAACGTTCTCCCAGGAGCCTCAGCACCAATAACTGACTAATGCCTTGTTCCTAATGGGGTGACTCTAATCCTGCTGCTTGGCTTGATTTGATCCCTGAGCATTCTGGCCCTATCCTGGGCCTGATACCTCTCCCTCCCACTAACATGGTGATGTGTTGCAGTTGCCACAGAGATCTGCGAGGTTCTGGGTGAGGAGGAGTTGCAGCAAAGAGAGAGGGGTGCTCGGGGGGGGGGCCCCCCCCCCCCCCCCCCCACGTCAGGGCTGGTGATGGGAATGAATGGAACAGGCATCCTTCCTTTACTTCTGTGGTGCACACAGCCTCTCCACAGGGCAACTAATGACAGCCTGAGGCATCTGTGCATGCTTCCTGGTTTCCCTGTCTGGTTTTGCAAAGCTACCGAACCCCCAAAGAGTCCTCCTGGATGTCCTGCACCAGCTTTGGCCACAATGCATCATACAGAGACTTTTTAAAGGGGAAAAAAATATATTGGGGTAGATCAAGACAGTTCACAGAGCACAAAGAGACACATTGTATACCTGCCCCTCTCCTGCCTGAAGCCCTCTTTCCAACCCATCTCTCATGTCACTGGTCAGAATGACAGACCTTGGCTAGCATTTATATAGATTATGTGGCTTTGTGGAACAAATCCCTGCCAAAGGATTTTGTAGGTCCCCCAGTGTATTCTTATTTTGTAGACCCCTGGAAAGCCCTGTGATCGTTGCATACGTAACTTTGGCCCTTGCACTGCCTGGATTCCACTCCTGGGGGGCAATATGTGACAGAAAATCTATGCTGGCACCCAGCTCCAGAAGACTCAGCTGGCACAGAGGAAGAAACGATATTGCTGGCCAACAGTGTTCATATACAAGAAGGAAAGGGCCCCTATTTTTAATGGGAAGTTTCTACGCCCAACAATAAAGTAGGAAAAGGTGTTAGATTTTAATCACAGACTTAACTGTCTTTTTTTGCTTTTTTAAAGAAAGAAGCTTGCACATTTTGTCCTGTCAAGAATGAATTTCTGAGCAAGTTCTCAATCCCGGAATATTATTGTAATGTATTGAAATGATTACATGAATCACCTCATAGGACTCCCATGTTAAGCTTCGAGCCAGACCAGGGCTCCTCTGAGCGAACTTCCTATTGGTCGCTTCGTAACAGCGACCAATCAGAACAATACCATTCCCTAGGAGGGAAAGACTCCCATTGGTCTTTATCCTAGCAATCTCATTGGTTGTTATTTGTAAATAGGCGTGGCTACATTAGCCCGGTTATGTTTAAAAGGAGCATAAGCTCCCACTGTTTCCTGTTCTGGTTTCTTACTGAGTTAGTGCTTGCTCGTTACTTCCAATAAAGCTGAATCACTTGCTGAATCACTGTACGAGTCCTTTGTTAGCGCGATCTAACAATTGGCGACGAAGGTGGGATGTTAGAGCAGGTAGGCAGCCCTGCGGACATCCACACTTCGGACTCGGAAGAAAGCGGGCAGAGCACAGCAGCCGATCCGGCGGAGGCGCCACCAGCTCCGGTGCCCAAGTCTCCCCCGATGGCTGGAAGCCAGAAGTTCGAGTGCTTCGAACCCTCCTCAGAAGACTGGGACTCCTACCTGTCCAGGTTCGAGTTCCATCTGGAGACCCACGACATCACCGATGAGGCGAAGAAACGAGCATGCCTCCTGAGTTCCTGCGGGAAGGGGACCTTCGACATAGCCAGGTCGTTGGTGGCCCCAACTGATATAAAGACTGTCACCTACGCTGACATCACGGAGAAGCTTAAGGCTCACTATTCTCCACAACCGTCGGAGATCGCCTGCCGGCACGCTTTTTACAAGCGGAACCAGGCCGGAGGCGAGACCATCGCAGATTTCGTGGCGGCCCTTCGCAAAGCCGCACGGCCATGTAATTTCCACAACGTGGAGGAAGCCCTCAGAGACCGTCTCGTCTGCGGTCTCAAAGATGAAAGGCTGCAACAGAGGCTGTTCGCCCGCACCACCCTGACCTGGGCAGTGGCCTACGAAGAGGCCGTGGCCGCGGAAGCAGCGGAGAAGTCCACGAAGGAGGTCCGCCAGCGGGTGGCAGAGCCCAGTATACACGCTCAACGAGACAGCGAGGGCGAAGACGCGGATGATGACGTCAACGCGGTTCGAGGCAAGCGGACCCCAGCGAAGACTACCAACGTCAAGCCTTGCTCCGGTTGTGGCGGGAAACACCAGCGCGACTCCTGTTGGGCTCGTGATGTCGACTGCAGAGCGTGTGGGCGGCGTGGTCATCTGGCCAGAGTCTGCAGATCAGCAAAGAAGGATCCCTCAACTAACAACCGGTCAGCGCAGAGGGGCACTCCAGTCAGCACCCAAGGCAAGACCCGTTCCTCAGCATCGGAAGCAAGCTGCCAGTTGACGGCGACCTTGTCGAGCGCATCGGCCGTAAATCGCACCAGCAGCCAGGGCAAGATCACCGTGACTCCACTCCTCGACGGCCGACCCTGTACAATGGAGGTGGACTCAGGATCGTCCGTGACGGTGATTTCTGCCGCGTCCTGGCGCCAGTTGTTCCCGAACCGAAGCCGGCGGCGGCTCCAGCCTGCGGGAACCAGAGTGTCCGACTTCCAGGGCAACCGAATTCCCTTGGCCGGACGGGACTCTGTTACTGTTGAGTATAAGGGGAAATGTGTTAAACTGTCATTCCTGATTGCAGAGGGAGACCGGGTTAACCTGCTAGGGTTAGATTGGTTTGAGCCATTGGGCATTGGTATTTCTGGGATTAACAGGATGTCTGAAAATAAATGGGGCATGCTGTACGACCTGTTCCCTGATGTATTTGCCGAAGGGTTGGGGAGGTACAAGGGCCCCCCGGTTGCGTTTGACTTAGATCCGTCAGTCAAACCTATTAGGTTGAAGTATCGGAAAGTACCTGTGTCTCTCAAACATAAGGTGGAAAAAGAGATTGACAAACTAGTTGAGCAAGGGGTTTTAGAGCCAGTACCATACAGCAAATGGGAGACCCCGATCGTAACCCCTGTCAAATCAGATGGGTCCATACGACTATGCGCCGATTACAAATGTACGATTAACAAGGCGCTGCAGCAACATTCGTACCCGGTCCCGGTAATAAGCCACATTTTGGCTTCCCTGGGGGGTGGCAAGATTTTCGCCAAATTTGACCTGGCCCAGGCATACCAGCAGTTGCCTGTCACCCCGGAGGCTGCCGAGGCCCAAACAATTGTAACCCACCAAGGGGCTTTTAAAGTGAACAGGCTGCAATTCGGGGTCAACGTAGCACCTGGGATTTTTCAGGGCCTCATGGAACGTCTACTAAGGGGGGTACCTGGCACAGTGCCCTATTTTGACGACGTGCTGATTGCGGGCGGGTCTGAACAGGAACTACTGGACCGGGTTAAAGAGGTCCTCAGGCGTTTTCAAAATGCCGGTCTCAGAGTTAAGCGCTCAAAATGCACGCTCGGGGTGGAAAGTGTGGACTTCCTGGGGTTTCGCATTGACGCAGAGGGAGTCCACCCCACGGATGAGAAGGTATCTGCAATCCAAAACGCCCCCAGGCCGGTGAGTAAGAAGGAGCTCCAATCCTTTTTAGGACTCCTGAATTTTTATCATGCGTTTTTACCGCATAAGGCATCAGTGGCGGCCCCTTTGCACGCGCTTTTGCACAAGGAGGCAAAATGGAAGTGGGGGCAGGCCGAGGAAAAGGCTTTTGTGGGAGTCAAGGAGCTGCTGACATCTAATGCCGTACTCACGCATTATGATGAACACAAGCTCCTGGTGTTAGCTGCTGACGCTTCACCTTTTGGAGTAGGCGCAGTTTTAAGCCATCTGATGCCTGATGGGAGCGAAGCGCCTATCGCTTTTTATTCTAGATCACTATCTGCGGCAGAGCGGAACTATGCCCAGATAGACAAGGAGGGTCTGGCGTTGGTAGCGGCTGTCAAAAAGTTCCATGATTTTATTTTTGGCAGACGATTTTTGCTGGTCACTGACCACAAGCCGCTACTGGGGATTTTTGCGCCCGATAAGCAATTGCCAAACATCATGTCCCCACGCATGCTTAGATGGGCGATATTTTTGCAGGCTTATGATTTTGACTTAGAGCACCGGCCTGGGAAAGCGATTGGGCATGCGGATGCCCTCAGCCGGTGCCCGGTGCCGGACATTGGCGCAGACCCTGCCCCCGCCTGTGAGGTCTTGGCAATTGAGGAGCTTCCTCGACCCCCGGTATCATCCAGGGACATTGCAGCACACACGGCCAAGGATAGCGTGCTGTCCCGAGTATTAAACTGGGTTTGGAGGGGGTGGCCGGTTGGAAGCGTTGAACCGGAGTTCGGCCCTTACAAAAGCCGTCAAAATGAACTATCCATTTCTAAGGGCTGTGTATTATGGGGGAACAGGGTGGTGGTTCCTGACAAACTCAGGACGAGAGTGTTAGAGTCGCTGCACGAGGGTCACCCCGGTATGGTACACACCAAAGCGTTGGCCAGAGGGTATGTCTGGTGGCCGGGGCTGGACAAAGAGATCGAAGAATGGGTACGAGGGTGTCCCAAATGCCAGCAAGTCAGACCCGATCCCCCACAAGCTACACCCCAAGGCTGGGAGTCATCTGGTAAACCCTGGGCCAGATTGCATATAGATTTTGCTGGCCCTCTCCAAGGGCAAATGTTCCTAATTGTGGTGGACGCTATGTCCAAATGGCTGGAGGTCGTGCATATGAAATCGACCACATCACTTGCTGTGATCCATGCGCTCCGCCGACTTTTTGCCACCCACGGGTTGCCTGACGTCATCGTCAGTGACAACGGGCCTCAATTTGTGTCTGAGGAATTTAGGCTCTTCCTCACGAGTAATGGCATACGCCAAATGACTTCGGCCCCTTTCCATCCGGCATCTAATGGCCAAGCCGAACGGATGGTCAGGACGGCCAAAGAGGCCCTGGGTAAAATGGACGAAGGGGACTGGAGCCAGAGGCTGGGCTCCTTTCTTTTGCTGCAGCACACCACCCCCTGTAGTGCTACAGGCCGTAGTCCGGCCGAATTGTTAATGGGGCGGAGACTCACGACCCGTTTGAACCGAATGCACCCAGACCTCACTGAAGAGCAATCCGAGCGTACCACGGCGCAACCGAAGGTGCGCATGTTTGAAAAAGGGGACAAGGTTTTCGCACGAAATTATGCAAACGGGCACTTATGGCTTCCTGGGGTTATATCCGACTCTGTGGGTACTCGAATGTATGTGGTGCAGTTAGCTGACGGTCGAATATGGCGGCGCCACATAGATCAGTTAAGGAGACGTTGGGCTAGGGACAGCGCTGACTCTCCGACGGCTGAATCCCCTGATGTCGAGTGGACACCCCCAGAGCAGGCGGTGAGTACCGAAAGGCCCGGTACTGTCCCCGAGTCAGGGCAGAACCCTGTGTGCGGGGCTGAAATCCCAGTCGAGTCTGTGCCTGATCCAGGCTGTAGTGAACCCCACTCTGACCCACAACCTTGTCTGCCCGTGGTGCCTGCACCGCTCCGCAGGTCCCAGCGTTCGCGGCAAATGCCGACTTATCTGAAGGACTATGAGTGTAAATACTGTTGGAATAACTGATGTACAAAGGTTGATTGCATGTTTGTAAATAATAAAACAATTGGGATGATGGCTTAACTTAGGGGGGAGGAATTGTAATGTATTGAAATGATTACATGAATCACCTCATAGGACTCCTATGTTAAGCTTCGAGCCAGACCAGGGCTCCTCTGAGCGAACTTCCTATTGGTCGCTTCGTAACAGCGACCAATCAGAACAATACCATTCCCTAGGAGGGAAAGACTCCCATTGGTCTTTATCCTAGCAATCTCATTGGTTGTTATTTGTAAATAGGCGTGGCTACATTAGCCCGGTTATGTTTAAAAGGAGCATAAGCTCCCACTGTTTCCTGTTCTGGTTTCTTACTGAGTTAGTGCTTGCTCGTTACTTCCAATAAAGCTGAATCACTTGCTGAATCACTGTACGAGTCCTTTGTTAGCGCGATCTAACAATTATCTTTGAGAACTTCTGAAAGGTGGCCAAGAGTTGTCAGTGATGGTGCCCAGAAAGATGCAGGGAACATTTTTATATACTAGAAAAAGAGGAGAAAAATTGCAGCAAGGCATAATGGGCTTCCAAATCTGAGTTGGGAAATCCCTGGAGATTTGGGGATGGAGGCTATGAAATGTGGGGTTTGGAGAGGGGAGGGACCTCAGTGGGGTATAATAACGGTGCACCCTCCAGAGCAGCCATTTTCTCCAGAGGAACTGATGTCTGTGGTCTGGAGATGATTTGTAATTCTAGGCGATCTCCAGGCCCCACCTGGAGGTAAGCAACCTTATATGGTGCCATGCTTGAAGCAGTCCCTCCTAGCTTCCATGCAGCTGAGGCTAGGGCCAAGAGGGCCGAGGGGGAATGATGGGGTGACTTTTTGCACCCAACAAGTTATGGCTTCCCTGGTTGCACGGGGCAGAAAAGGAGCCAGGAAGCAGGAAGAGTTCACTAAGTTTGGTTTCTTGGTGCAAAGATGACTGATTCATTGTTCTAGCCTTTCCTGGTGCTGTACCACCCCTTATTTCCTTCTTCACCTCGTACAATGATGGTGGTGGAAGCAGGGTCTGTTGCTGCTCTAGTCTGAACTGGTGTGAGGCCTCATATAGGATAGGCAGCATACTCCAAAGTGGGGCAACTGCCAAGGCCCAGACCTTCCACCAGGGCCCACCACTACTGCCCCTTGCCCATGTGGCTAACCTGCGACCTGGCTGCACATGCTGTCCAGCACCACTGGGGAAAGGGCATGCAGGTGATGCATGTAGCTGGGAGCATGAGAGGTGAAATGGCTGGCAGGGGAAGGATGCACAGTTGGGCAGTGGTGGAGGGCCACACAGGTGGATCAGCAGATTGGGGGTGTGTGTGTCAAACTTGGTCTCTAGTTTGCCATGATTTGGGGCCTGTAGTGGGAGGGAAATTTCTGAGGGGGGGGGTGAGTGGATGAGTGTGTGAACCAAAAAAGTAGGCCAATATAACTCTTCCTAAAATACCTCCCTTGTACAGGGATGACCTTGGAGCCAAACTGTGCCTGCTTCGCTATCATAGATAACCAGGGGTCTTGTTGTAGAAAAAGAGCTGCCGGAGCTCATTAGCATAACTCATTAGCATAACTTATTTGCATATGCCACACCCCCTGACATCACCGGAAGTGACAGAAGGCCACACCCCCTGACATCACCGGAAGTGTGTCAGAAGGCCCGGCTACTTACCCTCCTGCTTCATCCTCATTCCAAACGGAATGAGGATCGAAGCAGAGGGCGGGGTAAAGAAGGGGGCGGGGCTTCACCACGTGACCGCCCCGCCCCCTAGAGGTTCTCTTCTGGAGCTCCGTACCTGAGAGCTCCCCCCCGACTAGAGCCCTGTAGATAACAAATTGTATATAAACCTGTGGGGGTGTAGCAAGTACAAAATCTAGGCCGGTCACTTGTGCAGTGTGATTGGATGTGACTGAAGGGGAGGTTCTCCCACCAGAACCTCAGTTCTGGCACAGTACTGATTTGGCTTGGAACATGATTATTTCTCAATAAACAAATAACTGCCAAAGAGTGTTGCTGAGAGTAACTTTGTCCAGAAGTCTGACAGGGGAGTGACAGTAGGGGCCCTGAACACTGTCTGCCCTGGGCCCCAAAGTTCTGCCTTGCTAGAACATTAGAACATAAGAGAAGCCAATGGCCCATCCAGTCCAACACTGTCACACAGTGGCTAAAAATACCAGGTGCCATCAGGAAGTCTACCAGTGGGGCCAGGACACTGGAAGTCCTCCCACTGTTGCCCCCCGCAAGCACCAAGAATACAGAGCATCACTTGTCCCAGACCGAGAGTTCCTATCTAAACCTAATAGCCACTTAGTGGCCTCTGCCCCATATGTTTAGCCAATTCCCTTTTGATCCTGTCCATGCTTGTAGCCCTCACCACCTCCTGTGGCAGTGAATTCCATGTGTTAATCACTCTTTGGGTGAAGAAGTACTTCCTTTTATCTGTTCTAACCCAACTGCTCAGCAATTTCATTGAATGCCCATGAGTTCTTGTATTGTGAGAAAGGGAGAAAAGTACTTCTTTCTCTACCTGCTCTATCCCATGCATAATCTTATAATCCTCAATCATGTCACCCCTCAGACGTCATTTCTCCGAAGTTAAAGAGCCCCAAGCGCTTTAACCTCTCTTCATAGGAAAGTGCTCCAACCCTTTTATCATTCTAGTTGCCCATTTCTGCACTTTCCCCAATGCTATAATATCCTTTCTGATTGGTGTGGTGACCAGAATTGCACACAGTATTCCAAATGAGGTTGCACCATCGATTTATACAGGGGCATTATGATACTAGCTGATTTGTTTTCAATTTCCTTCCTAATAATCCCCAGCATAGCGTTGGAGTTTTTTATTGCAGTCACACGCTATCTTGACATTTTCATTGAGTTATCTACTACAACTCCAAGATCTCACTCTCGGTCAGTTTCTGCCAGTCTGCAAATTTAGCCACTTCACTGCTTACTCCCAACTCCAAATCATTAATGAACAAGTTAAAAAGCATCGGACCCAGTACTGATCCCTGTGGCATCCCACTGCTTACCACCCTCCACTGAGAAAATTTCCCATTTATACTCACTTTCTGTTTCTTATTAATTAGCTCAGTTTTTTTATCCTTTTATCCCATAATACTTATTTAGGAGCCTTTGATGAGGAAGTCAAGGTAAACAACATCTATTGGTTCCCCCTTGTCCACATGTTTGTTCACTCCCTCAAAGAACACTAACGGGTTAGTGAGGATATTTGTTTGCAGAACCCAAGCTGAGTCTGCCTCAATGGGCAGAGCAATGGGGGCAGAGCAGGGTTGAAGGTGTGGACCATCCTATCCCATCATGCTGGGTGAGACTAAAAAGAAGAAGAAAAAAGAAACAGTCAAACCTATCCAATAATGAGTGAACACCATTAAGGGGTAACAAAAGCATGCTAAGGTGTGCTTTTAGCAGTTTTTTAATGGAGGAGAAGAAAGGGTGCTGAATAGTGAAGGAAGAGAATTCCTTGCATCAAGGGCCACAAGACAGAAAGCAGAAAGGTGTTGACTGAGAAGATTATGGCTTGAGAAAAGGAGGGACTGTGGAAAACAGGGAGCAGAGAATGGAAGGAAGGCACATGCAAAAAACAGATTTAAAAGTCTGAAGTTTCAGAACTTTGTATGGGACAGTAGGGAAGCTAATGGAGATATAATAATTGTGTGCCATGAAGTTGCAGCTCGTTTAAGGCAATGCTGTAGGCCTTTCAATGAAAGAGATGTGCAGAGGTGGTTTCCCATTTGTTTCCTCTGCATAGCAACCCTAGTCTTCTTTGATTGGCCAACCGTGCTTAGCTCCTGAGCTCTGGTGAGATTGGGCTAGTTTGGGCTATTCAGCGGCTCAGAATTGAAGCACAAAGAAGGGAAAATTAAGCAAGGCAAAGAGTTAGGAATGGAGACAAGGTTTAAAGCTGGGAGACAGGAAGGCTGATAAGCAAAACATGGCAATGATCACCACCGCATGGAACAAAAATCAGAAGAAAGGTTTTTTAGGAAAATTTGGCAGATAAGAGAGGACACATTTTAGAAATATTCTTAGAGATTCTTGCAAGAATAGTAATGTGAGCAAATCAAGAGGAAGATCAAAGATACTGCAGTGTAACATCGAGAAGACACAAGAGTGATGTTGACAACTAAGAAGCGAAGAGAAAGAGAGGAGTTAGGGGAAACACAATTCATTTTGTCTTCTGCATATTCTTTGAGATGATAATCTAACATCCACGCAAAAATAGCTGTAATGCTATTGGAAATAGAAAGCAAGGAAGGATTAGAAAGATAAGAGCAGGATATTGTCCCTGTAAGAACGATATTACACGAGGAAAGAGGAAATCAGATTACGAAGTGGAAGAGTATACAAAGTGCAGACAAGGGGACTGAGAACTGAGTCTGGGGACGCATCAACAGAGAAAGGTAGTTGAAAAAAAGCGGTTCAAGAAGTTTGGAGAGAAGAGAAGAATTAACAGGAACATTGGAAGACTGATTTATGGGACAGGAATGAAACCAAGAAAGGACAATTCCAATAAACCCCAAAGAATGAAAAGTACTAGAAAGCAGAAGTTAATCAAGTGCCCTCACTTCTCAAATGTCTGTTATTCTGTTTTGGTTGCTATGTAGAGGCTACATGTCTGGGGGGGGGGTAGGCAACTGTTAGTTTGGTGGGAGTGATGCTCTGGGAGGTACGTGCAAATACCGTGGGGTGATTGGGTCCTGATCTTTAGTGCCTTTACTTGTACACCCTATATCTGTAACCTTTGCATGCTAACAATAGCTCATGTCCAATATGTTATCTGTCAAAGTCTCAATAAAGTTAGCTTTCTTCTAAGTGTCTGGTGTTGAGAACTGATTTAACCAGGATCCTGACAGCTAGATCAGTTCATGGAATATGTATCTCTTAATGGGCATTACCCATCATAGCTAGGAATAGAACTTCTATTTAAAAAGACACTATACCTTTAATTTCCAGATATATTGGGTACGTACAGCGGGGAATGGCCATTGTTTTCATAGTCTGCTTGAGTTGTTGGAAAAGCTGTGCTGGACAAGATGGTCCTTGGTTTCATTAAAACAAAACCCCAGACCCTCAGCTTAGGAAAATTCAAATCCAAGTTTTGGCAAGTAAATAAATTTGAGTTAGAATTTCTTTGAGAGTAATAAAGTGTCAGCTCTGGTATGTGGCTTTTGAACATGACAGCTCCATGTTCTCACAGCTAACGGCGGCAGATGGATTTATTGACTGATTACGTTCACACCCAGCTCTTCTTCAGGGCAGCTGACATGTGGTTTGTTCCCAGACAGCTTCTCATCCAGGCATCTTACAAATGCCAGGCTTTGCAAGCCTCCTCAAATGGATCTAATCAGTTTTTAAAAACTGCTCTTGCCAGAGGCTGTCTGGAGAGTACAAGGAGAGCTGGAGAAGGGAGAACTGGAACCGGGCTGGGTGCAGGCTTGTTTCAAAATCGGGGGGGGGGCAGTTCAGAGGCAAGGGGGGGATTGAGCTATGAGGCATTAAATAGGAACTACTTGAGACGTGCTTTGGCAGAGTTTTCAGGGCTGAAAAAAGGGAAAGAGAGCAAGCCAGAGAGGGTCCCACAATATGCAACAAAGGATTTTAGGGAACTGCAGTGGCTTGAAAGAAGAGAGAGAAAAAGAGGCTGGATTTATACCCCAGTCTTAGAGCACTTTACAATCTCCTTCCCTTCCCCTCCCCACAACAGACACCCTGTGAGGTAGGTGGGGCTGAGAGAGCTCTGAGAGAACAACTCTGAGAACTGTGACTGACCCAAGGTCACTCCAGCAGCTGCATGTGGAGGAGTGGGCAATCAAACTCGGTTGTTCCAGGGAAGAGTCCACACTCTTATCCACAACACCAAACATCTACAGAGTCACTCAGACAAGGTCAGAGTCTGGCTGCTGTCCAAGGAATCATTCATAACCAAAAACAACTCGGGGGCTGTCTGAACAGGTGGAAATGGGGAAATCCAGCTATTCCCAGCAAGCAAGGTCCTCCCCCAATAAACTGAAATGGAGAGGCCCCTAACTGGGCTACTTCATTATGTACAAGTTAGGGAGACCAGAAGTTTGAACTTAGAATCATAGAAACATAAGAGTTGAAAGGGATCTCTAAGGTCATCTAGTCCAACCCCCTGCACAATGCAGGAAATTCACAACTACCTCCCCCTCCAAACCCCCAGTGACCGCTGTTCCATGCCCAGATGATGATAAAAAACCCTCCAGGATCCCTGGCCAAGCTTCCTGACCCCAAAGTGGCAAGCACTGAGGCAACCCTTCCTGCCCTCCCTCACATGATCTGCCTAAATTCACAGAATCTGCATTGCTGTCAGATGGCCATCTAGCCACTGTTTGAAAACCTCCAAAGAAGAAGAGCCCACCATCTCCCCAGGAAGCCTGTTCCACCGGGGAACCGCTCTGTCAGGAAGTACTTCCTAATGTTTAGCCAAAAACTTTTCTGATTAAATTTCAACCTGTTCTGGTCTGACCTTCTGTGGCAACAGAAAACAACTCCGTACCATCCTCTATATGAGAGCCCTTCAAGTACTTGAAGATGGTTATCATATCACTTCTCAGTCGTCTCCTCTCCAGGCTAAACATACCCAGCTCCTTCAGCCTTTCCTCATAGGATTTGGTCTCCATACCCCCCACCATCTTTGTTGTCCTCCTCTGGACATGTTCCAGCTTGTCTATATCTTTCTTAAATTGTGGTGCCCAAAACTGAACACAATACTCTAGGAGAGGTCTAACCAGAGCAAAGTAAAGTGGTACCATCACTTCGCATGATCCGGACACTATACTTCTGTTGATGCAGTCCAAAATCGCAACTGCATCACACTGCTGACTCATGTTCAGTGGATGGTCTACTAAGACCCCTAGATCCTTTTCGCGCATACTACTGCCAAGACCAGTCTCCCACATCCTATAATTATGCATTTGATAGCATAATTGAAATTCATTTTATTTGTTTTAGCCCAGTTTTCCAGCCTGTCAAGATCATCCTGTATCCTGTATCCTGACTCTGTCTTCTGCCATATTTGCTACTCCTCTGCAATTTTAATAAGCAGTCCCTCTATCCCTTCATTCAAATAGTTGATAAAGATGTTGAACAAAACAGGTCCCAGGACAGATCCTTGAGGCACTCCACTTGTCACTCCTCTCTGAGGAGATGAGGAACTTGTGTGTGTTTGTGTAATATGCAAAAAATTAAAAATATTTTAGTGGCTCATCTTGTCTTCTTGGGTTTAGAGGTCAGGGCGAGATTGCTGTCCTGCCACATGAAAAAAGTTAAATGTAGGGTGTCCAACCCTCTGGAGATCTCTTGGAATTATGACTGATCACCAGAATACAGAGATCTATTTCCCTGGAGCAAAAGGCTGCTTTGGAGGGTGGACTTGATGGCATTATAGCCCACTGTCACTTGCTTCCCCAGGCCCTGCCATTCTCAGGCTGCACCCTCAGATCTCCGGGAATTTCCTATCCCAGAGCTGGCAATCAAAGGCCATCAAAGAGAGGGCAGGAAGCAGGCAAAGCCCACTCCCAGCTTCAGCTGCTATTAAAGAGCCTAAGAGGAAGAGGGCAGGATGCAGCCACATGCTCCAGATATGCTGGGGAGGCTGTGTGGCTTCACCAGACTTGGCTTCCAGGTGGGGTCTGGAGGTCTCCCAGAATTTCAACTGATCTACGGATGACTGAGATCAGTTCCCCTGGAGAAAATGGCAGCTTTGGAGGGTGGACCCTATGGTATCATATCTTACTCAGGTACCTTTTCTTCTACCCCCAAATCTCCAAGAATTTCCTGACCCACAGTTGGGAACCCTAGCAAGTCGCTTTCAGGACTAGGGCAGTTGTCTTCAAACTAGCGCTCCTTTTTATCTCAGCCAAGAATCTCTAAGAAATATTTCTACTGAATTTAATGTCATGTTTGAAATGTCACCCAAACTCTGGAACGCTCTCCCCAGGGAGACTCATCTGTCCCTTTCGGTTGCCATCTTTCGACAGTGTGTGAAGATTTTTGTTTCGTTTGGCGTTCCCTTCTTTCTGCCCACTGTTTTAAACATTTTTATGTTTTTGTATATGTATTTTAGTTCTAGTTTTGATTGTTTCAAAGATATTTTTGTTGGCTGTAGTGGTTTTTTAAAAGATGTGATTTTATTATGTATGTTTTAAATTAAAACAATTGTAATGAAGCAATTTTTCTCCAGGCCACTTTGGCTGGACATCCTGGAGGTTTTTTGTCATCGTCTGGGCATGGAACAGCAGTCAGTGTGTGCGTGTGTGTGTGTGGGGAGGTATTTGTGAATTTTCTGCATTGTGGAGGGGGGTTGGACTAGATGACCCTGGAGATCCCTTCCAACTCTATGAATCTATGTTCTATGACTCTATTCATTGGTTAGCTGCTTTGGTGGCCCTTGTGAGGTCAGAAAGGTGAAGTATAAATGTTTTAAAAATGAAATAAAAATATAAACAATAAACCAGTTTGAAGCCAGTTTTGTCTGGGAAGTAAGGGGGGAAAAGTAGAATGACTGAGGGAAGAAAGGTCTGGAGGACTGTCAAGTTTGTGAAGATGGAATGCCAGTGTTGTCTAAGCACATGGGAAACTGACACTAACAGCAGTGACATCTTTGCTGCATTTTCTCATTAAAGACCCATTCTACTTCCTTTGCACCAACACAAGTGGAGGCTGTAAATAAGAATATAGGAATGTAAGACCATTAGAATAGCCCTGCTGGATCAGACCAGTGGTCCATCTAGTCTAGCATCCCATCTCACACTGTGGCCAGCTAGTTCCCTGATGTTCCCTCCTGGCACTGGTATTCAGAGGTTTACTGTCTCTGAATGTGGAGATTCCCTTTAGCCACCATGGCTAGTAGGCACTGATGGACCTCTTTTCCATGAACCTGTCTTATCTCTCTTTAAAACTGTCTATGCTTGTGGCTATAACTAAAAAATCTGGACATGCTTGGCAAGTACAGATTTGCTAGCCATGTGAGATTCACCTGTACCACTGATATCTCTTTTCTCTGCACTCTCTTTCCCCTCATGTTGTCCCTTTCCACCATTCTTTTTCTTTTCAAAGAATTCGAAAAGAGCAGTGCCAGAATTGCCAACATGACCCACTTGAAATCACAGGGTACACTGCATCCCCCAGTTGAAAGGCATAACCTACTAGATGACAGTCATTAGAGAATGCCTCCAATAAACCCAGCTGTGGAAGCAGCTTTGGCTAATGACTGGATCTTTCAATACATTTGGGAATTAGATGACTCCCAATCCCCCCCCCACCCGAACAAGGCAAAGTATATTGAACATGGAGAATTCATTACCACAAGAGGTGATGCCCTCTAGCTGAGATGGCTTTTTAAAAAGATTAGATATCTCATGGAGGAGAATGGGTCTACTTATGGTTATGACAGTTGATTGAACTTACATGGTCAAAGACAGGATGTTTCTAAGCACCAGGGGGTCAACCCCTGCCTTACTTTATTACAATAGTTGGGCTGAGGTGTCTCTAGGCATGCACTGAGCTAAAAAAAAAGAAAACATACGCTGCGGTCACACACACTAAATAATCCACTTTCAATCCACTTTCAGTGCACTTTCCAACTGGATCTTGCCAGTTCACACAGTAAAATACAGTTGGAAACTGCACTGAAAGTGGATTGAAAGTGGATTATTTAGTGTATGTGACTAGAGCCTTAGTGACACGTATTCTAACTAAAAACAAAAACTGTTCTTGATTGGAAAAGGGAAAAGATGGCAGGTGCTTGGAATAAATACAGAACTAATGTCTTAGTGACACGTATTCTAACTAAAAACAAAAACTGTTCTTGATTGGAAAAGGGAAAAGATGGCAGGTGCTTGGAATAAATACAGGACTAATGCGTGTCAAAAGAGACCCAGGAAGAATCCACAAAAACAAAAAAGAAGAAAAAAAGAATGACACATCAGCTAGATAGATGCAGTTCCTAAAGTATGATCATAAACTGACTCACACCCATATAAGATATTGACTTCAGTGGTCTTAGAAGAGTTTAAGGATTGCACAGCTCATCATTTAAGGCCCCTGCCACATGGGGGGGAAAAGTATGGCCAAAATGCGGCTTTTTAAAGCCGCACCAAAAGAAACATGCAGCAGTGGGATCACATAGATCCCCTGAGCCGCTGCGCAGTTCCTCCCCGGCACGATCAGATGCCGGGGGGGGGGGGGAACTAACTGAAGGGAGAGCGAGGCTGCCGAACTGCGCATGTGTGCATGTGCGCAGTTCAGCCGGGAGCCTGGATTGCTCTGGATGACGGGCACGGCGGCGATCCCATGGCCATGCTTGTTGCGGTGCTTCAGGTAAGTCCTCCTCTGTAGGAGGTTCTTTTTTGCAGCGGCTTTCCCGGATTTAGGGATGGATTGGGGACGGGTACACGCCGCTTTCCAGATGTTGCAGTGAGATCACGCCCGTTTGCTGCACCCCCGATCCGTCCCTCTCCCGGGCCAAAATCTTCTGTGTGACCGGGGCCTAAGATACTTTATTGGCAGATGGCCCTAAGGTGGATAGTCCAGGCTAGCCTGATCTCATGAGATCTAGGAAACTAAGCATGACCCACTTGAAATCCTTCCTTATGTTGATGGGAGACCACCAAGGAATACCAGGTTCATGATGCAGAAGCAAGCAATGGCAACCCCCCTCTGAATGACTCCTGTCTTGAAAACTCCACCAGGTGTTGCCATAAGTCAGCTGTGACTTGATAGCCCCCCCCCCAACACACTGGGAGATTGATAAGCCAACAGGTCTGGTTCTCCTCAGTCTCCCAATGATAGTCAGAAGCAGAGCAAAGGACAAGGAATCCTGGTGCCCAGTGACCCCATTGTCTCAGTCTCCAGTGGGGTAAATGGGGCTTGTCAAGTGAGGTTTCAGGAACAAAGCTAAATCGGTGGGAAAAACCATTCATAGGTCCCGGTCACATGGAAGGTTTTGGCCCGGGAGAGGGACGGACTGGGGGTGTAGCAAACGGGTGCGATCTCACCACACCATCTGGGAAGCAGCGTGCACCCGTCCCCGATCCGTCCCTAAAGCCGGAAAAGCCGCTTCAAAAAAGAACCTCCTACAGAGGAGGACTTACCTGGAATGCCGCATCAAGCGCAGCCGTGGGATTGCCGGCGTGCCTGTCGTCTGGAGCAATCCAGGCTCCCGGCCGAACTGCGCATGCGCACACATGCACAGTTTGGCTGCCGCGCTCTTCCTTCAGTGGCTTTCCCCCGGCATCTGATTGTGCCAGGGAGGAAGTGCGCGGCAGCTCAGGGGATCTGTGTGATCCCGCCGCCGTGTGTCTCTTTTGGTGCGGCGGTAAAAAGCCACACTTTGGCCGTGCTTTTTACCGCCGTGTGTCAGGGACCATAGGTAGCATGTTGTAGAGGTTATAGTATCAGACTAGGATCTGGAAGACTCAGGTTCAAATCTCTGCTCTGCCATGGAAGCTTGCTGGGTGACTTTGGACCAGTCACACACTCTCAGCCTAACCTACCTCACAGGTTTGTTGTGAGGAAAAAACAGAGGAGGGGACAATAATGTGATCTTATAATGTAGTGGGTTGCCGCATGGATGAATGACAGACTACGACGTGGTGCATAGCACGCTTTATTGGTACAAACAGAACATCCGACAAACGGCCGGCAGGCCAACTATATACACACCTGGGGACACACCCCTGGTCACCATTGGTGGGTTTGAATCTCCCGCCATGGTTCCCATTGGTTCCCCAGTGGCGGGACTAGGAGCCTAGTCCCTATTGTCCCTTAGAACTCAAGCTCAGGAAGAACGCTGGCCCCCGGTGGCGGCCAGCATACACAACATCTCTCCCCCCATAGTACGGACCTACCCTAGGTCACATAGTCCTTTAGATACGACGGGGACCATCGCTCTCTTGTGGACCGTCGGGGGGGGGGCGGGGTCGGACCTTCGGTTGGCCCGCCTGCTGCGTTGGGGAACCCCGCCTGTGGAGGCCCTTCTGGCCCTGCTGCATCGGTGGCCGGGGCTTCTTCCGTGATTGCTGGCGAGGCCGGCGTAGAGTTGGGAGACGCTTCTGGGGTAGTCTCTGGAGCTGCGGGTGCCTGTTCGTCTCTTTCCCCGGCGGGCTGTAGTTCCCGGTCCTGCATGTTGCCGTGTTCCGGAAGCATGCACCGACGGAGCTGATCTATGTGCCTCCGCAGTACCTGGCCGCACTCGGTAGACAACTCATACATCACTGCTCCGAGGGGGCGAATGATGCGGCCCGGTAGCCACTCTGGCCCCCTTCCAAAGTTCTTTGCGAAGACCGGGTCTTCAGGGAAAAACCCTCGCGGCGCTTCCCGCAGCTCCGGCGTGTTCCGCAATTCTGGAGCTC
>NW_015164182.1:1341112-1364302 GCF_001447785.1 Gekko japonicus
AATCCCCGCTTCTTGCCTTCGTTGGTGATGTCGAAGAATTCTAGCGCGGACTTGGCGCCTTGGACCCAGGAGGCCCAGTCTTACGGGCGGGCTGTGTCGAAGGGCGGAAGTAGCCCTAGCCCCGGAGCGGTTGCCATTGTGCGTGTCGGAGGGGTTGCGGGAGAAGCGGTCTCGCAGGCTGATCGGCTGCTTCGCGTTCTCCTGGTTCCTCGCGACGGCCTGGCTCAGATGCAGCTGGATCCCATCCTCGTCGCCAGTATAATGTAGTGGGTTGCCGCATGGATGAATGACAGACTACGACGTGGTGCATAGCACGCTTTATTGGTACAAACAGAACATCTGACAAATGGCCGGCAGGCCAACTATATACACACCTGGGGACACACCCCTGGTCACCATTGGTGGGTTTGAATCTCCCGCCATGGTTCCCATTGGTTCCCCAGTGGAGGGACTAGGAGCCTAGTCCCTATTGTCCCTTAGAACTCAAGCTCAGGTAGAACGCTGGCCCCCGGTGGCGGCCAGCATACACAACAGATCACCTTTGGGTTCTGTTGGGATTTTTGCCGTTAAATAAAAGCTGTGTGCAAAGACAAGAGCCAGGCACCATGCTTAAAACAATTCTAAGTTTACTGGGAAAGAAGAAAGAAATGAACTTCAGGAAAAAAAATACATCCTAACTGCTACTCCATCCTGTCAGTTACATGGCTACAGGAATAGTGATGGCTGCTCCTTTGCCCTTCTTGCTCAACACAAAGAGGGGAAGATCAGCCACAAAACTTGTGAATACATGCATACAAGATCAAAGCATTTTCTACAAACAAGATACTAACTGACCAATAGAAAAGGTACAGGTCACTTAATCAGGATAAACAACTCCCACAACCTTCCCCCCGGTAAATTAATCTCTGTTCTAAGTGGTTACAGGCAATGTTCCCTCTAAGCTGTGGAGTCCTGTGAGCAAAAATTCTACTTTGTGAGCTACTGGCATTAAAGTTGTGAGCAGGTGATTTGGCCACTGCATAAAAACGTTTGCTCTGGAGCCATCCTTCCTGAGCTAAGACAAAAATGTGTGAGCCAGAGGCTAAAAAACTGTGAGCTAGCTCACACTAACTCAGCTTAGAGGGAACACTGGTTACAGGTTATATCCTGTTTACAAAAATCTAGCAGTATCAGTTAACCCTATAATTTGTAAACTCCAACAGGCCAGCTATTTCATGTTAGATACAGAGGAGACAGGGGGGAGTTAGAGAGGGGTGATTGGCTTGTCCTAATGCCCTGGGACCTGTACTTTCGGCCACCTGCATCTCTACCTAGGTGCAAGCAAGCACATGTGACCCAAGTTAGAGAAAATGAAAACATAGGCTTCAGGAAGGGGGGATATGGCCGACCCCTTCTTCCCTCTCCTCCTCCTCCTTCCCAAATGTTCAGTAACAACAAGTTTCAGTTTGAAGCTTGTGCCCTGAATCCTCAGGAGCCAGCCAGCCCTATAAAAAGGAACGCTGAGAAAATGAATTTTTCCTGTCAATGCAGAGGGCTAGTGAAGTCGTAATCAATAAATAAAATCTAAAGAACTTTAATTACCCAGAATTGTGGTCCACTTTTAATTACTTCACCTGGACCTCGCAATTGATTTTTAAACCTTCACCTCTGGTTTTTAGACAAAACAAAGGCTGCTTGACAGCGGGAGCCATTATATGACTGCAGCGGGAGCCATCGGAATACTATTTTATTCCAAGTCACTTCGCTACATGGAATTGGGGGCACCAGGAGTACATAGTCACAGAGCTGACTGGATGTTGGGGACAAAAACAAACGGAGAAAAGTTATCAACCTGCATTCCCCATTTGTAAATTCTCTTTTCATCAAATGCATCCAGATTTTTTGTTGCAATTATCTGTCAACCCTATTGGCTGGAGGGACTAGCTGGACCTCTGTTCTAATCCAGGAAGGCGATTCTTAGCATCTTATTGGAAGCTTTATATAATCTAGAGGTGTCAGTAGTGGAGCATAAGTAGAAACGATCACCACGGGGAAAGCTTTTCCTGTCTCCAGGTGAGACTAGGTTCAACCCCCTTTCCATGTGCAAGGCCTTTCCTGCAGAGACTTGTCTCGGATTCATAGAGTCCCTGGCCAACCAGTTGCTCTTTATTCTCTCCAGACATTCAGCAAGAACAAGACTGGAAGAAGGGGGAAAGCATACTCAGTCCATTTGCTGCTTTCTGCACCCCGTCTGCTGTGGATATAATTAATCATTCAACAGCCCTGGGAAACTTGGCATTGTTTAGAGGGAGTAATTATAACTCGCTCTTTTCTGGTGTGGAGCACTCTCTCTCCTCCCCACCCGCCCCCCACCCCTGCAAAAAGGAAGGGAAAAAGGTCTCTCAAAGAGAGCCCTTGACAAGTTGATCAATGGAGCCAGCAGCAGAGTTTGCTGGGGGAATTGAGCTCTGCTTAAGTGTAAAGGGAGGTAATTAGAGCAGAAAAAGGAGCCGCATGTATGGATAGGGTGGCGAATGGAACACCAGGCTGGTCCGCTTGTACCAGGTGGTTGTTCTCTGCTGGGCACTGGAGAGGGAAAGAAAAGGTCCTTTGATGGCAATGTTTGCTATGGCTGTTCCTAGATGTGCAAAAGCAGACTTCTTCCATAAATTGCAAAATTCCTGGAGATTTGGGGGCGGTGCCTGGGGAGGGACTTGTTTCTCCTAGACTCTATGGTATACCGTACAGTCACCTTCCAAAGCTGCCATTTTCTCCAGGGGAATTGATCTTTGTAGTCTGAAGATCAGTTGTGATTCCAGGAAACCCCCAGGCCCCACCTGGAGGTTGGTAACCCTACTAAAAGGATACTTTCTCCACCACCCACATCTGACTAGTTCCACATGTCTTCTGCAAGTTCATGTAGGAACAGGCCCATAGCCAGGAATTTTTTCTGGGGTGTGTGTGCCAGGGCACACTAATTATATTAAAATTTAATTGTGTGCAGGGGAACAGATACCTCCTCCTTCTTGATGCCTCCCGCTCCACCAGCTGCTTTCCAGGCCGTGATACTTAGAGAACGGGTGGCGGCACCTCTCAGCAAAGTGCAGGGGGCAGCCTGGCCTTTTGGAGCCTTTTGCCTGGTGCTGTGGGGCTCAGCGGCTGGCAAGCACATCCCCCATCAGCATGGCACAGCTGCAGTGCACCGGGGCTCCAACTGGGGTGGCCAGGTTGACTCCTCCAACCTCAGGACAGGCAGGGAGGACAGGCTGGCGGTGCATCTGGGAGGGCAGAGCACGGCTTGGGGCAAGGCTGTGTGCACTCCACGTGCTCAGGGGAGCTGGGGCTGCTGAGCGTGCACAGCCCCCGTGTGGGGCTGGCTCACTGGGTGGGTGGGCAGTGAAGGCAGTGCTGCTTCTCTCCTTTCTTGGCTCTCGGCTGGTCTACAATGCCCGCTCAGGCAGCGACTCCTCTTCCCCACCCAGTTCTGAAGCACCACACCACCTGACCTCAACCTGGCCAGCACTGGGTGGGGGGTGTTGCAAATGTGATAGGGAGTGCCTCCCCAGTGCCCCACCACTGGCTATGGCCCTGTATAGGAACATAGAGACACTGGTGTACATGTAGCACCCATACACTCATGCTGGAGATCTCGGCTTAAGTGTGCACAGCCCTCCTTCCACGTTGCTGAAGCCCCCGCTGCTGTTTTAGCATCCATTTACTCTACTTCCAGAATAGGCTGAAGGTGTCTGTGCTTTGGGATGAAGATACAGTGGAAAAATAAAATTCTTATAATATTTTACTGTTACAGGCTACCCCAATCTTGCCAGATCTTGGAAACTAAAGCAGGACCACCAAGGAGCAGGAGCAGGCAATAGCAAACCACCTCTGCTCTTGCCTTCAAAACCCTAAGAGGTCTCCATAGGTTTTCTGTGACTTGGTGGCATCTTCCACCACCAAAAAGTTTACAAAGCCTTTCCTGTTGTCTTGTTAAAAGCAAATGAATATTCAGAGCAACGGCCTGGAATATCTCTGAGTGGGCCAGCCCCCTGCAATGCATTTAATCCAGTTTCTTTCTGTATCCTTTCCCTGAGCTGGATCACCCACCAGTGGCTTTGGGTGATATGGTTTTCCTTTGGATCCTCAAAACAGAATGGGGCATGCAGGTTGCTGAGCAGGGCTACTCAAAGGAAATGTCTTGTGCCAGCCCACAAGCCTAGTGGTGGGCACAGTGTTTAAATGCTCACTACCCTTTATTTTGTAGGCCTTTTGGCAAGTGATCGCCTGCCCTTCCCTCAGAAACAATGACGATGCTGGATTCTTCAGTGTAATCTGGTTGTCCTTGGGGCCAATCAGGAATTTATGCATTCATTCTATGATCGGTCAAATTAAATTGGTCTTTAGTTGCTGTAGATTTTCCAGGTTGTGTGGCCGTGGTCTTGGCATTGTAGAACCTGACATTTTGCCAGTAGCTGTGACTGGCATCCTCAGAGGTATAACACAAAAAATTGGAGTACTCTTTCACATGCTTTGCACTACACTGCCACCTCTGCTTCGTCTGCTATGTGGGAATTCCCCTCGGAGTTCAGATGTCTCCCCACCTGTCTTCATAATTGTCAACAAGCTTTCTAGGAGCTACAGTGCCCTGTTTTCTTTAGGCTCACTCGCAAGCCTTGAAACAAGAAGAAAAGTGGGATTTAAAAGTTTTAACAAACAAACAAATAAAATCTATCTGAAGTTTAGCAGGAAATATGAATATCATATATTACTAATATGAGCTGACAGCCAAATCTTGAGAATGTAGTAAATTTCAGAGGAAATTGAGATGGAAGTAGTTACTCAATACAGAATTGAACTAAAAGTGGAAGATAAGAACAAAATAATTATTTCCTGTCTAGTTTTTCTATTAATCTGTGTTGTTGAAATGAAAATTGTTATCTTAGGTTTTCGGGGTTTTTTTGTTTGTTTGTATGTAGTCGTTGATGTTCTTGTTTGTGTGTGTATGATACAGGCTTATATGTTTAAAAACCCAATAAATATATTGTAAAAAAAATTGTGAAGTTTAGCAGGAAGTATTCTATGAGTAAAGGCACAATTCCTGAGCATTTCATCCAAATTGGATGGAAAACAATGAAGTTACAGCCAGATACTGCCTTTCTACTGGAACAAAAACATATGATAACCAAGCAAGTGTAATAAGTACTCATATAGTGAAATGCAACAAAGCTTTTAACGTGAGAAGAAATGCAAAAATGGAAACAAGCCACCCCTCTATGCCTTCTAGAGATTTGGGGTGGGGAGGGGTGTGTGATCTTTCTGAGTAGAACAAGATAAAAGTAAAGGTTCCCTTGCTCGAAAGCCAGTCATATCCAACTCTAGGGTTGCGGTGCTCATCTCCATTTCAAAGCCAAAGAGCCAGCGCTGTCCGAAGACATTTCCGTGGTCATGTGGCAGGCATGACTGAACACCAAGGCGCACGGAATGCTGTTACCTTCCCACTGAAGTGGTACCTAGTTATCTACTTGCAATTTCTTGCTTTCGAACTGCTAGGTTGGCAGCTGGACCCCAAACTTGAGAATGATAGCTCAGACCACTTGAGTGAGAAGTCTGTGCCAGCCTATCCAGTAACCAAGATTGTCTGCTCATCTATGAGGCCCCTACAGGAGGAGGCAGAGGGATAATTCTGTTACCTTCGCTTTGAAGGGTTTGGCTCCGGGAGTCGTCAGGCCTTGCTTGGAGGCAGAAAATCTCTGTTGAGGATTGACCTTTTTGCCTTCCCTTGGGGCATCTGTTCAGGCTCAGCCTTTTGAAGGCCTTATTCAAGTACCTCCCTGGCCGCATGCAACTAGGTGACAATATGATTGGTTCAAAGAGAAAGCTGCCTGATTTGGAATCATAGAAGAAATAAAACTCTCCAATTCAGTGCAGGGACTCTATCTAAAAGACAGTGGTTTTTTTGGTGCTACTTGAGTAGATGAATATTCTGGAGTGTGTGCAGCTGAGAAACAAACACCTCCCTCAAGTAGAAAACGTTAGTGGATAATTAGAGGCAAGAAGTCGAAAGCGTAGTGGAACATTTCCCTCAGTTCACCCCTTTGCCTCTACCCAGGTTTCTAATGGATGTAGAGAACACTTCCCCTTCCTCTCTGATCATACTCCGCTGCCTTGAGCATTGCTGAAGAGTCCTAGGAAAGGAAGGCCTGTCACCGCGCATCCCTATCAGTCTCCACAGCTCGATTCTCATGCTTCCCCTTACACTCCCGCTTTTCTCCTCAGTCTCTCAGGCATGGTCTTTTGATGCTGTCAGCTACCTGACAGGTCCCATTTTCCAGCCTTCTGCCCATAAATATGTGTATTCTCTGCTCTGGTACCTGGAAACTGAAAGTTTTGACTGGCTCGTCTCTCTGCTTGAATTACAGTATATCAAAGGCGAGCAAAACTCTTGCCAAATACAGAAATAGGGCCGCAGTTGCCAGAGGGGCCATTCCTCCCTCCTGATCCTCTGTAGGCCTACGGAAGGGGCCCAAGAGCATGATCAGAGGCTCGAGGGAGGAGGAGGGGCCCTCGGCAGGTCCAACCTGCTAGCTGGTGGTATTCAGATAGGTTAGATAAGTTTGCCACAAGCATCTACAGTCAAAGGCGGCACGGGGGCTGCGGGGGGGGGGGTGTCCCACAAAATTAGGACTGGCATCTGGATTTTGGGATGCAGTAACTTTCAGAGGAGAGATTCCTGTCTTTCTGATTTGCATATAGTTGTAGGAAGAGGAGAGGGGGGTTAAGAGCGGCGGACTCTAATCTGGAAAACCGGGTTTGATTCCCCAGTCTTCCACATACAGCCAGCTGGGTGACCTTGGGTTAGTCACAGTTCTCCCAGAGCTGATCTCTCAAGAGCAGTTCTCTCAGAACTCTCTCAGCACCACCTACCTCACAGGGTGTCTGTTGCGGGGAAAGGAAGGGAAGGAGACTGTAAGCCGCTCCGAGACTCCGAATGAAGGGCAGGGTATAAATCCAGCTCTTCTTCTTCTTCTCCTTCTTCTTCTCCCCCTCCTCCTCCTCCTTCCCCTTCCCCTTCTCCTTCTCCTCCTCCTCCTCCAAATTAAAAGATCCGTTCTTAGATACATTCATTAGCAAAAACTAGCTCATTTTATAAGCTTTTATTGTAATTAGTAAAAGGACTGGCGTCTTAAGCTTGCACTCAAGGTGCACAGGCCCACATGGTAGCTTGACGTATGTAAGTGCTGTCAAGTCACAACTGACTAACGTTGACCACAGCAAAGGGGCTTTCAAGGCAAGGGAGAAGCAGAGTGGGGTTGCCACTGCTTTCCTGTACAGAGCCCTGACCTGGATGGCTTGGGCTAACCCCATCTTGTCAGATCTTGGAATCTAAGCAGTGTTGGCTTTGGTCAGTATTTGGATGGGAGACCACCAAGGACCAGGGTCGTTATGCAGAGGTGTTGCCATAAGTCAGCTCCTCTACAGAGTCTTTCTCGGTGGTCTCCCATCCAAGCACTGATCTGATGAGACTGGGGTATATCAAACTGCTTGCCCTCCCATGGTTGCTTGAACCATGACCTAAAACCAGGATGACCTAAAACCAGGATGTTGGCAAGACAGGCAAGCATTCCTAGGTTGGAGCAAGACAGATGAGCTATAGATGCATTGAAGCTCCATCCGATCGGGAATCTCAATGGCAGGTCAGAACAGAGGGTGTATTAGATATGAAGCCACATATGATAACTTGGATTTAATGGGAGGAGGTCCCATTCAGCCATAAATTGCAATACTAGAGCCCAGGAGAGGACAAATCTAGACTAGGTCTTGGCGGAGTCTGTTTGAGCCTGATGTAGAGTGTTGGTGATCTTGGGGGGGTTTTTTGTACCAGACAGCCAAGGCTGGGGTTGTAGGAGATTCTCAGACTGCTGCAATCATTAATCCAGCTGCAACAAGGAGAATCAAGGCAAGTTCTTTGTAAGTGTCATTCCAAATCGAAGAATCCCATAGATTTAAAAGCAGTAATTCTGGACTGTTTGGGAGCAGTTGCAATGTAATTTTGCTAATCTGGGTCACAACTTCACGCCATAATTGATGTATTAATGGGCATTCCCATCAGCAATGAAGTTAAGTTCCAATGGAGCCACAGTTCTTCCAGGATAGATGCAGGTGTTCCTAAGGAACACTCCCAGGTGCTCTGAAACAGAGATGTTCAGATTTCTCTGAGTCCACCTTGACAAAGGGGGTTGGACTAGATGACCTGCAAGGTACCTTCCAACTCTAACATTCTATGATTCTATGAAAGTTGGAGGGATTTGGCACTGATGGCTACTTAAAACTTACTTCTGCTTTGGGGCTCAATAACAAACAGGAGCTGTACCTCAGCAGCACTTGGCTACCACCAAAGAGAGGAAGCTTTACAGTTTAGGGCATGCAGAGTGTGAGAACAAATAGAGATGAAACAGTGCAATTCTCAGCAGAATCACACCATTTCAGGTCACACAAAGCTGCCCTACACTAGCCCCATTCACAGATTACATTGAACACACATGCAGTCCATGTGCAGTATATACTTGACTAGGAGGAAGGCCCGTTGCAGCCCAAAACGTAGTGTGCCTCTAGCAGAGGGCCTGGGTGAGTGTGGCGTTGTGGAGGAGGCGTGTTCCTGCCCTCCCGGAGCCCTGGCCAAGCTCGACATGGCCTGCAGCCCCTGACCCACCTGGAGGCACGGAGGAGCACAGGGCAGGGCGTCGGGCGATCAAGCTGTTTCGGCTGGCGGAGAGCATGCTGCCTTCGCCGGCTCGCAGCTTACTGAGGCAGAAAGTCTGGGTGGCAGTTCTGTTGGAGGGTGGGCGGGACGTTGACAACACATGGGCACGCAGTCACCAATAGATGGCGAGACCCTGCCAATGCAGCCACCAATGGATGGCAAGACCTTGTGATTGACAGGTCTCCTGGCCAAAGCCTCTGGGAGCGTGTTCCAGGACTCACACGAAATTAGCTTTATATATAAGAGAGATTGTTCTTTACAAGTGAGTTCTGTACTATCAACTGAATACCAGTATCCATTAGAAATGAATCACATTTGACTAAAGGGAATAATCAACTCACACAACTCACCACACAACAGCATCTCCGGCATCACCAACCTGTACTGTCAGGGAGCAAACTACTTTAGAAATTTTGTAGATTCCTAGTTGGGCTGACTTTGTTTTACAGATGAAAGCACGTGTCTCCTCCACCTTAGCGTTAAGTGGTCTTTGGAGAGTGGTTGGCTATCCATAGGTACCATTCCTTTGGGGAGCATTTGGCTAGGATTTCATCTGGTTTTGTCAGGGACTAGGTGATGGGACCAAATTTTGTCCATTTTGAAACAGCTACGCTGGCTGTCAGTTTGTCAGAGTTTATTTGTTTGTTGTATTTATAACCCGCCCTCCCCGCCTGCGGGCTCAGGGCGGCCCACATTGCCTGGTACAGTTCATATACAGTCAAAATATTTAAAACTTAAAACATTTAACACTGTTAAAACATTTAAACATTCAATTCCAGGTGCTGCTTTATGACCCTTAATACCCTTCATGACCTGGGGTCCATTTACCTGAAGGAGTCCCCCATCCTCCTGTACGTTCCTGTGTGCCTATGGTCCTCAGGATGCCCACTTGCTAGCATCTCACTCTGGGAAGCGTGCATAGTATTCACCAGAACGCTGGCCTTTTCCGTTGTGGCTTCCATGGGATGGAAGGCGGCATGGTATAGCCTAATATTGCCAGATCTTGGAAGCTAAGCAGGGTTGGTACTTGGATGGGAGACCATCAAGAAAGACCACTTCCTTTGCTGTGGTCACAATAAGTCAGTTGTGACTTGAAAGCACTTTACACACACATTGTGGCTCCGTCTCTGTAGAGTAAGTGGTTTGAAGAGGCTATTTATGGGGTATGAACAGTAGAAATCGTTTATTGAGGGAGGAAGATATTTAAGGGTAATTTGGTTTTAATCTAATGTTTTAACTTTGATTTGTAAGCAGCCTTGAGGCAACAGGAAAGGAAGGATATGAATATTTTAACAATAAGAATAATTGAAGAAAAAAAATCTAGTGACAAAATAATGCAAGGAAGGGATGGCTTTCTAGCCATGGTGATTTGGCTGCCAAGCAGGGGGAAATTTTCTGGAAACTGAGGAAGTCTCATAGCTATCCTGGTCACTATGATGTCCCCCCCAGTCAATCTCTTCAAAAAAAGAAACCCAATTGCTGTAGTAGCAAGCACCTATTTGTCCCAGAGACCGTGCCTATTAGAATGTTCTTCACTGTCAGAGGCAATCAGAGAGAACGATGGGTAATAGCATGCAAATTGCCATTTGGCCTAAGAAACAGAGTGCTTTAGCTGGCACAACCACAACAGCCTGAAAGCTCCTGAACAACACTTCAGTTCCGTCTTTAATTTTTTTGTTAATTTCCTTGTCACCCAGGGTGCCTTGCTCTGTGCATTTTGCATACAGAGGTCTGCATTGTTACAGGGTGCCTTTCATCTCAACTCCCAATGCAATAACCATTTCCAGGACTGCATTCCCCCCACCCCCATCTGTTCCTTTACAGTGAGAGAACACTGGTGTCTTGGAAATATATACAAGTTCGTAAGCAGTGCATGAAGCAAGCAAGGTCCCGAGGAAATACAGCCACAAATCCTGCTTCAGATTCTCCTAAAGTAATATGAGGGTTCCCCTGTTGCCCCAGGTTGGTTGCCAGAAATAAAAGGAGATTTGCGGAGTCTGGGGAGGGTGGGGATCTCAGCAGGGATACCATCGAGTCTGCTCTCCAGTGTTTAGGGGAACCAATCGCTGTGATCTGGAGACCAGTTGTAATTCTAGGAGATCTTCAGGCCCCACTTGGAGGCTGGCAACCCAGCCCCAAGTCTGTTTATTGTCCAAGTACATTTGGAATTTTGCCTGTAGATTTAATAATAAATAATTAAGCTCTATTGAGATGCAACCAATTCATGGTGACCCTAGGACCAGTGTTCCCTCTAAGCTGAGTTAATGTGAGCTAGCTCACAGCTTTTTGGCCTCTGGCTCACACATTTTTGTCTCAGCTCAGGAAGGATGGCTCCAGAGCAAACTAATTTATGCAGTAGCCAAATCACTCGCTCACAACTTTAATGCCGGTAGCTCACAAAGTAGAATTTTTGCTCACAGGACTCCACAGCTTAGAGGGAACATTGCCTAGGACCATGGGTTTTTCAAAGCAAGAGGTTAGCAGAGGTGATTTTGCCATTGCCTGTCTCCAGGGCTGACCCTGCTTAGCTTCCAAGTACTGATATGCTTGGGCTAGTCAGGGCTATTCAGACATTATGGAATTTAGCCCTCTCCTAAATCTTGAGGCCACAGAAAACAACTCATTTGTTCTGTTGGTTACTGGCCTTAACGTCTGCAGTCTTTTGCCTCCTTTGAAAACAGTCTCAAGTTAACCATTTAACAGTTTAACAAGCAATTTAAACATGTGTCATCCATGTTTGACCCTTACACCTTTCGATGAAGTATCCCTTCACCCCAAAGAGCTTGTACACAAAGACTGGGATGGGAGGCTTGGTCCCAGTGGCATCCCCACTTGTGTTATCTGGAGGCCAAGAGGACCGAAACGCAAGAGAAGTTTGAGTTACTTTGGGGAAGGGGAAATAATTTGTTTGTCAATCCCGTTCTGAACTGGGATATGGGAGCAGACATGGAGGGACTGGTCACCCATCTCTGGTGGTGCCATCGAGTCACAGCCAACTTACAGCAATCCCAGAGAGTGTTCATGGCAAAAGATGAACAGAGGTGGTTTCCATTGTCTGCCGCTGTGAAGCAACCCTGGACTTCCTTGATGGTCTCCCATTCAGGCATTTTCCGGGCTGTATGGCTGTGGTCTTGGCATTGTAGTACCTGATGTATTGCCAGCAGAGGTATAACACAGAAAGATGGAGTACTCTCTGTGTAAATGTGAGAAGAAAAATGGTAGGCAGGTAATAAATATCTACTCAGGAAGGTGAGATAGGTCTGCATCATTATCTTGGGAAACTCCTGGGAAACTCCCACAAACTCCCACTCAGCCCTACCCCACCTTCCTGAGTAGATATTTATTACCTGCCTACCATTTTTCTTCTCACATTTACACAGAGAGTACTCCATCTTTCTGTGTTATACCTCTGCTGGCAAAACGTCAGGCACTACAATGCCAGGACCACAGCCATACAGCCTGGAAAATCTACAGCAACTAATGAACTCCGGACATGAAAGCCTTTGACAACATATAAAACAAACAAAAAAATGACTTAGACTAGTCCTGCTTATCAGGGGTTGTTTCGTAGAAAAAGAGCTAGGGGAACTCATTAGCATAACTCATTAGCATATGCCACACCCCCTGACATCAGGGGCCCGGCGGTGGACCTGCAAGGCTGGTGGGAGTGCGAGGAAGCCCTGCCAAGGCCCTCCCTGGCCCCAGGCAGGAAGGGGTGGGAAGAGGTGGGGAGGAAGCAACTTACCCTCCTCCTGCCTCCTCCTGGCTGAATGAGGGCTGGAAGCGGGGCGGCCGGAAGCAGGGGGCGGGGCTTCGTTGTGTGCCCCGCCCCCTGCACCTCATCAGGGGGAACTGCGATCCCCCGCGATCCCCCCCGAATCGACCTCTGCTGCTTATAAACTAACTTTCCTCTGCTTGCCCCTATTTGAACCCTACCTCAGGGACTGTTAGTTTTTGCTAATACAAAGAAAGTGAAACCAGTAGGCTGTTCTTCCATTCCTTTTCAGTGCAGTCTAGACAAGAATACTGGTCTGTGAGAAACACAAATAAGGGGGTAATTCTGTTCAAACCATCGTGTCCCCCCTTTTTGCTGCAGACCTACAAGAATACAAACAAGATGTACGTTAAACTCCTCTCCTCCTCTCGACTCACCCAAATCTAGAGTTTCATTACAATTACAATACCCTGTTGCACACATTATGCATTGCAGTTTTAGTGATACGTTACTCACTTTAGAATGTGAGATGTGGTCTCTCATTATAGATTAGTTGGAAATAGGGTGGTAGAGAGGGAAAGGGGGAAGAGAAGCCAGGGAAATGCATATTTATGAAACGGATGCTGCTTGCAAAAAAAGAAAAGGCAATTGTGTGCCAGGAATCTTGGGGGATTTATAAACGACTTCCTGTTAAAACGTTTTGTGGCTTGTCATGTTCAAAACGCCAGACCATTAGACATGGAAGCAATGGCATGTGGGGGCAGGAAGGGAATCTGATTGACATCCCCCCACTGAGCTTTCTACAGCAAAGCAGAAGTCGTCTTAGAAAGAATTGCTTCTAGCGAACAGGCCGAGATGCTGGTGCCTTCACATCCACTTTCTGTGCAATCCTCTTGCTCCAGGGCAAGAGGATCATCTTGAACACAAAGGAAGCTGCCTCCGCTTATAATGAGCTGGCCTATTGATCTACCAAGGTCACTGTTACCTACTCTGATTGGCAGCAACCCACCACCTGGGTCTCAGGTAGAAGTCTTTCACATCACCTATGACCTAAAGAGCTGGAGATGCTGGGGATTGAACCTGGGACCTTCTGCATACCAAGCAGATGCTCTACCACTGAAGTACAGTGGCATATTCCCACTTCCCTTGTAAAAATCTGTGCTTGCACACACACACATGTTTTGTCAGCAGTTGCCCCCTTGTTTGGTTCTTGCATGAATGCTGCCTCATTTGTAGTCATGATTGTTACCAAAGTTCTGCAGCTATTGATTAGTTCAGGAATGTAATATGAATTGAGGCCTCCTTGAATTGAGGCCAGTTGATTGGAGTAGGGCCGTGACTCAGTGGTGAAGCATCTACTTTGCATGCAGAAGGTCCCTAGTTCAATTTCTAACATCCTCTAAAATTCTAGTGATGTGAAAGAACTTGGTAGACCAGCGGTCTGACCCAATAGAAGGTGGCTTTATGTATTCTTAGCAAGTAGAGGGGCTGCGGCTCAGTGGTAGAACATTTGATTTGCATGAAGAAAGTCCCCAGTTCAATCCTTGGCATCTCCATCTAAACAGATCAGGTGGTGGGTGACAATGCCTAAGACCCTGGAGAGCTGCTGCCAAGTCAGAGTAGACAGTCTTGACTTACCAGTGGTCTGACTCTCAGCATGGCAGCTTTGTGTGTTCCTGTGTGTTGATTCACAGTGTCCTTTGCTGGGGAGCCCACCTTCAGCTCAGGCATCCCAAGTGGACAGGACTAGGAACTTCAACCCTGGTTATAGTATAGAGCCAGGCTGTTACTCTTGCCATCTTCTCCCACTCAGTGTTCCTGTCTTGCTTAATAAACATGGCGCAAAACCATCTGTCTTCCAGCCAACACAATGGCCGCCTTGTCTGATACATCCTGGTTGCATCATTTCTCCCTCCTTATCTTCCTCTTGTTGGGATTTGGAAGTTCTCTCTTTGTAGTCATGAAAAAAATGAACATATTTGTTTGTGCATGCTAATGTCCTAGCTAGTTAAGTTAGGGACCCAATGATAGAGCCTGCACATATTTGCCACAAGATGACAAAATGCATAATTAGTTAGCATTGGGATTCTCCAATTGGGTGATCAATACATTGGGGATGGACTAGAGAGTAAGCATTGGGTTTCAGTTTTATTGCTCTTTGTTCTTCTTCTCTAGTTCTCATGAGAGGTTGAGAAACCGTAGAGTCAAGCTGTAGATTAGAGCAGCTAGTCAGACAGGATGGGCCAGTGATTTTTGATGGGTTTGGGGGAAGTGGTTATGTGGCTGTACATCGGGGACATTGGGGACATGGTTTTCTAATGGGTGGGTGGCTGTGTTCTGAAGGGACAGTTGCAGCGCCATTTCTGTGTACATTCTGAAGAAAGGACAGAAGGAAGGAAGGAAGGAAGGAAGGAAGGAAGGAAGGAAGGAAGGAAGGAAGGAAGGAAGGAAGGAAGGAACAGCCAGGGAGGGATTTCATCTTAGTTGGGTTTTAAATTAACAGGGTTTATGGGGTTTGATATTTAATTAGACTGGAAATGAATGCACATCCCTGTCACACAAATGAAGGTACTTTATACTTAATCAGCCATCAGTCTGGCAGACTGACAGCAGCAGGGTCCTACGCAGAGGTCTTTCACATCACCTATTACCTGGTTCTTTCAACTGGAGACACCGAGGATTGAACCTGGGACCTTCTGCATACCAAGCAGATAGTTTACCCCTGAGCCATCACCTCTCCTTCCAAGCTTTCAGCCTCTCTGTCTGACCTGTATCAGGAGATCCAGAAATATGAATGCAGGCATATTTCAGCCAACCCTTGGTTTTTATGTAGGTTTGATGTTAGGAGTAATGCCCATTGTGGGAAGAAATACAACGAGATCTAGAAGGAAGCTCCAGATGAGTGGCTGGTGGGGCGGCAGAGGGAAGCGGAAAATGGTGGGAGGCAAGCCATGTTTCTTTCCTTCTGCTTAGCTATAAGGCAGGGCTGTCTCAAGTCATTTTGCTGCCCCAAGTGGGTAGAATGGGAGGACAGCCTCATGGTAACAGATATGGTTCTCTCCATCTCTGACTTATTTTTTGAGGGGGAGGGGGGTGTTATGCAGTGGCAGCTAAGGTAGAAAAGCACCTCCTCCTGTGCCATGTTTTCTGGGTTCCAAGGGTCTGGAAAGCAGTTCCATAGCTGATCACATGGTTGCCAAATCTGGGTTGGGAAATACCTGTAGATTTGAGGGGTAGAGCCTGGGGAGGGCAGGATTTGGGGTGGGGGGGACCTCAGTAGGGTATAATGCCATAGAATCCATTGTCCAAGCAGCCATTGTCTCCAGGAGAACTGATCTTGGTCATCTGGACATCAGTTTTAACAGCTGGAGATCTCCAGGTGCCACCTGGAGGTTGGCTTATGTTAATTTGGGGCTATGCAGTCACAGCTAAGGTAGAAAAGCACCTCCTCCAGTGCCATGTTTTCTGGGTTCCAAGGGTCTGGAAAGTGGTACCATAGCCGATTACATGGTTGCCAACTCTGGGTTGGAACATACCTGTAGAGTTGAGGGGTAGAGCCTGGGGAGGGCAGGATTTTGGGTGGGGCGGGACCTCAGCAGGGTATAACACCATAGAATCTACTGCCCAAAGCAGCCATTGTCTCCAAGAGAACTGATCTGGGTCATCTGGACATCAGTTTTAATAGCTGAAGCCCTGACTGCTACGTCACATTGGCTGTCATACAGGGGCCATCTCAGCAGGATATAAGGACACAGAGTCCACCATTTTCACCAGGGGAACTGACCTCTGCCATCTGGAAAGCAGTTGTAATTCTGAGTGATCTTTAGCCCTCACCTGGAGATTTGCCACCATGGTTTCCCCCAACAGACACTAAGGGGAAATTTATTTTACCTCAGAACATCAACAGCAAACTGTTTAGAATGTTAGAGGGAAAGGCCAGTGAGGCCGCATATGCAAACGACCTCTGTGTTCCAAGGCAAAGGCAAATCAGGCCACATATGCAAATGACCTCTGTGTTCTGACTGGCTGTGGGGGGGGGAGAGGAACAGCAAACTGTTTAGAATGTTGGAGGCAGGACTCAGGCAAAGCAGCCAGTGGATAGGGAGACCCTCTGAAAGACAGATCAGAGAGCAAACTGATTTTGGAGCGTGTTAGAATGTTCAGGGGAGTCCATGACCAAAATAGAATTATATATACCGGAGGATATCCAAGGTAGTTTGAAATGTGGACAGCTTTATCCACTTTGGACAAAGATGCTTCACCTTGGATCCCTCCTCTTGGGGGAGGGCTGACTTTGACGATCCTCTTCTAAATGTGTGACTCAAGGAATCTTGCCTTGTCCTCTCCACCCCTTCTTTCAGTATTAACCTTAATCTGGCCTCATCTCTGATGGATTCAGCAGTGGGGTGTCCATCTAAGACCTTGTTCTCCAAGGAGCTGTCCCTTTTTTGGGAGCAACAGATGCTTTGTTAATGGGAGATGATGCCGTTTTGCCTTTTGATGCTTCATTCATGCGTTTGCTGGTGATTAGAATGTGAATTATTGCTGCAATTAGCTGGCAGATCTAGCAACTACTGGCAGCCAGCTCAGACATGGAGGTTGTAGAGAATCCCAGATTGCAGTCTGCTGCAGGGCTAGACAGATATCCACTCTTGTGCACACCTCTTTTTCCTGTCTCTACTGCTTGCCTTCCCTTCCCAAATGCCCTTAGATGCCTATTCTTTCCCTCTTGTTCTCCTATCAAGGAAAAATGATCACTCTATTTGTTCTGCCTAAAATTACTGTCACGGTGAAGGATGGAGGCAGTAACTGGGACTTTGATCGCAAGCTGTTCCTTTTCTATCTCCTCGCTGCCTTCTCCGACACTCTCCCATTGATCCCGAGGTCTTGGACTCATCAAACAGTTTGAAAGAGTGACATTTCTACCACGGGCCCAGAGCTTCAAAGGATGTTCAGCTAACAATTAAAGAGTTTCTGGGTAAAGCTGGGTCTTATGTGGGGGAGAAAGGCCGGCAAAACACTTGGAAGCTGCCGTGCCTGGAATGGAACAAAGGAGAGAAAGTCTTGACCTGCCAATAGAGGCAGTTCTTTTTCCACAAATGAGGGTTCAATTGACTTCTGCTTACATCAGTCTTATCATTTAATACACACACACACACACACACACAGAAAGATTTTATTTACCTTATTTATAGTCTGTGCCTCCTCACTAAGACTCAGGGTGGATTACACACTGGAAGCTAATACAATCCACAGGATGGGGCATCCAGTGAACAACGCAGTAGTATTTGGATTGCAGAATCTGAAACAAAGCATAAGCATTAATATGATATGTTAAATCAAATTGTTCCACTGGGCCTATGGCTGAGGACAGCGATGGGTTCTGTCTTCGATTGGCCTCATCTGTCTCCTTTCTACCCTTTTTCTCTCTTCCCTTTTAGGCCAGATACATGATGCACTACTCCGCCTGAGTTCTACACCATCTTTTTATTATACTGTTAGTTTATAATATAACATATTTTATTGTATATTATTAGATTTTTTTTGTATTTATTGTATTATGTATTGGAATGTTTTTAACATGATGTTACCCGCTCTGAGCCTGGACACAGGGAGAGCGGGATACAAATCTAATAAATCAAGTGATGCAGAAATGACACAGTAGGATCATACGACAGACAGTACATGCTGTGGTGGTGGAAAATGCCATCAAGAAACAGCTGACTTATGACAACCCGGGGGATTTTCAAGGCAAGAGGTGGTTTGCTATGGCCTGCCTCCACATTACAGCCCTGTTTTTTTTTTATATATACATTTTATTGAATAATCGTTAGAACACTAACAATCAACAACAACCAATAGAAAACACTATGACAGTAAGAAGTATCTGATTCACAACTCTGTTATTCCTTGGAGCACATACTATGCACAGTAGTATAGGCCACACTCTCTTCACCCAAAGCATCTTTTGGAAACATTTTGTTTCAGTACAATCCTCCTAACTGTATAAAAAAGACCTCCTGAAGAATTCATATGCAAAGCTTGCAGAAAGCTAGGGGAGCGGGAGCCTTCCTGACTTCATAAAGCAGGCCATTCCATAACGTGGGGGCCTCTACAGAGAATGCATAAATATGGGCATTTGTGGATTTTACCCATTTGTAATTTGGCATCTGCAGAACGCTTTGCTCATATGTGGTGGAGTATGGGGGAGAGGTGGTCCTGCAGATATGAGAGGTCGGGGCCATTACATAGCCAAAGGAGTTATTGCAGAATGAGGGCAATATGCATACCCCATACAGCTTCTGATAGTAACTGCAATGTTATGCACTGATTGGAGTCTCCAAGTTGACTTTGAGGGGAGACCAACACAGAGTGCATTACAGTAGTCTAGTCTTGATGTTACCATGGCATGGATCCAGGTGGTGTGACCAGCTATGTGATGGTACAGGGTATGCAGAAGCTACCTTTACTAGTAGAAAGTACATATGATTTTTCTTGTGCCCCTTTAGGCTTCCCAATTGCCTGGGCCTGGCAGGAAGTTCCCTTCCTCTAGCCCTAATCTGCTGCCCTTTGGGGAGCAGAGGAAACATGGCCTCCACAGAAATGCTCTAGGAATTTCTCCTAGTCTATAGAGCATCAATGAGAAGTGACATTGCATTCTCTCCAAACTTCAGCCTCCCCAGACGCTGCCCCCAAAAGGGCTGTCCCCTTCTTCTTTGACCTTCAATCATTCCCAGCATCAGGGTCTTCTCCAGTGAGTGCTGCCTTCTCGTTTGGTGGCCCAAGTATTTGAGCTTCAGCTTCAGAATCTGGCCTTCCAGGGAATAGTCAGGGTTGATTTCTTTCAGGACTGACTGATTTGATCTCCTTGCAGTCCAAGGGACTCTCAAGAGTCTTCTCCAGCACCATATTTCAAAAGCATCTATTCTTCTGCGCTCGGCCTTCCTTATGGTCCAACTCTTCCAGCCATACGTTACTATTGGGAATACCATCGCTATGTACCTCACAATCTTCCCTGGTTCACACCACAAAAGCATTATGTTTTTTTGGCCAGTGTAATGTCTCTATTTATTATGCTGTCTAGGTTTGTCATAGCTTTCCTCTCAAGGAGCAGGCGTCTTTTAATTTCATGGCTGCAGTCACCGGCTGCAGTGATATTGGGTCCCAGGAATGTGTTCTGTCATTCCTTCCATGACTTCCCTTTCTATTTGCCAAGGAGTGCCATGATCTTAAGTTTTTTGATGTTTAGTTTCTAGCCAACTTTTGCACTCTCCTCTTTCATTCCTAGCAAGAGCCTCTTTAGGTCCTCTGCACTTTCTACCATTAGAGTAATATCGTCTGCATATCTAAGGTTGTTGATGTTTTTTCCTGGCAATCTTAATGTGATTCATCCAGGCCAGCATTTTGCATAATGTACTCTGCATATAAATTAAATAAGCAGGGTGACAATATACATCCTTGCTGTACTCCTTTTCCTATGCAAAACCAATCAGTTGTTCCAAGTCCTGTTCTAACTGTTGCTTCTTGACCCTTATACAGATTCCTCAGGAGATATGGGAGGTGGTCTGGTACTCCCATATCTTTAAGAACTTGCCACAGTTTGTTATGGTCCACACAATCAAAGGGTTTAGCACAGTCAATGAAGCCAGAGTAGATGTTTTTCTGGTACTCCCTTGCTTCCTTCATAATCCAGTGAATGTTGTCAATTTGATCTCGTTCCTCTACCTCTTCGAAACCCAGCTTGTACTTCTGGCAGTTCTCTATACATGTACTGCTGAGGCCTAGGTTGTAGGATCTTGAGCATGACCTTGCTAGCGTGTTTAATGAGTGCAATTGTGCGATAGCTTGAACATTCCTTGGCATTACCCTTTTTTGGAATGTAAACTGACCATTTCCAATCATAAGAACATAAGAGAAGCCAATGTTGGATCAGGGCAATGGCCCATCTAGTGCAGCACTCTTTGTCACACAGTGGCCAAAAATACCAGGTGCCATCAGAAAGTCCACCAGTGGGGCTAGGACACTAGAAGCCCTCCTACTGTTGCCCCCCCAAGCACCAAAAATACAGAGCATCACTTGCCCCATCCTGAGAGTTCCTATCTATACCTTGTGGCTAATAACTACTGATGGACTTCTGCTCCATATCTAATTCTCTCTTGAAGCCATCCATGCTTGTAGCCACCACCACATCCTCCTGTGGTAGTGAATTCCATGTGTGAATCACTCTCTGGGTGAAGAAGTACTTCCTTTTATCTGTTCTACCCCAACTGCTCAACAATTTCATTGAGTGCTCAAGAGTTCTTGTTCTTGTAGAGAAAGGTACTTCTTTCTCTACCTGATTTACCCCATGCATAATCTTATAAACCTCAATCATGTCACCCCTCAGCCGTCGTTTCTCCAAGCTAAATAGCACCAAGTGTTTTAACCTTTCTTCATAGGGAAAGTGTTCCAACTAGTTGCCCTTTTCATTCTTGTGTTCATTCTAGTTGCCCTTTTCTGCACTTTCCCCAATGCTATAATATCCTTTTAGAGGTGTGGTGACCAGAACTGTACACAGTACTCCAAGTGAGGTGGCACCATTGATTTATACAGTGGCACTATGATACTGGCTGATTTGTTTTCAATTCCCTTCCTAATAATCCCTAGCATAGCGTTCACATTTTTTATTGCAGTCGCACACTGTCTTGACATATTCATTATCTATTATGGCTCTTGGTCAGTCTCTGCCAGTTTGGACCCCATCAACGTGTATTTATAGTCAGAATTTTTGGCTCCAATGTGCATCACTTTGCACTTGGCCGCATTGAACCCCATTTGCCATGTTGATGCCCACTTGCCCATTTTCGACAGATCCCTTTGGAGTGTCTCACAATCCTCCCTGGTTCACACCACCCTGAACAACTTCGTGTCATCTGCAGATTTAGCCACTTCACTGCTTACTCCCAACTCCAAATCATTAATATAAGTTAAAAAGCATTGGACTGAGTACTGATCCCTGTGGTACCCTACTGCTTACCATCCTCCACTGAGAAAATTTCCCATTTATACTCACTCTCTTTCCTATTAATTATCCAGTTTTTGATCCTCAAGAGGACTTGTCCTTTTATCCCGGGACTATTGAGCTTACTTAGGAGCCTTTGATGAGGAATTTTATCAAAAGCTTTCTGGAAGTCAAGGTAAACAACATCTATTGGGTCCCCCTTGCCCTCATGTTTGTTCACTCTCTCAAAAAACACCCACAGGTTAGTGAGACAAGATCTTCCCTTTACAGAACTCATGCTGAGTCTGCCTCAATAGTTTTTGTTCATCAATATACCTACTAATTAATTACAGTTTCTACCAACTTACCCGGTATCGATGTCAGATTGACTGGCCTGTAATTTCCCGGATCTCCTCTGGAACCCTTTTTAAAGATGGGAGTGACATTAGCTACCTTCCAGTTCTCAGGAACAGAGGCAGATTTTAAGGAAAGATTAAATATTTTTGTCAGGAGATCCACAAGTTCACAATTGAGTTCTTTCAGAATTCTCAGCTGTATGCCATTCGGGTCTGGTGAGTTATCAGTTTTTAAGTTGTCTGTCAGTCATAGGACTTCCTCTCTCGTCACCTCAATCTGACTCAGGTCTTTCAACACCTCTCCTAAAATCAGTGGTTCTGGAGTGGGCAAGCACTTCTCATCTTCCACAGTGAAGACAGAGGCAAAAAATGCATTCAGCTTCTTAGCCATTTCCCTATCATCCTTCAGTACTTCTTTTACCCCTTGGACATCCAAGGGCCCACTGCCTCCCTGGCTGGTTTCCTGCTTCTAATGTATTTGAAGAAAGTTTTATTGTTGGTCTATGTTTTTTGCTATATACTCCTCATATTCTCTTTTTGCCTGCCTGATCACAGACTTGCATTTTATTTGCCACAACCTGTGTTCCCTTTTATCAGCCTCACTGAGACTAGCTTTCCACCGCTTAAAGGAATCCTTCCATTACTTTTTTTGTTAACCAGGCAGGTGTTTTTCTATACCTATTTGTGCCTTTCCTAATGTGCGGTATATATTTTTTCTGAGCTTCTAGGATTGTAATTTTCAGTAGTCTCCAAACTTCCCCAATGGTTTTGACCCTTTCTACTTTTCCTTTCAGTTTCCTCCTCACATGTCCCCTCATATCAAAGAAGTTACCCCTCTAAGGTTAAACGTGGGTGTGTCATTTTTTTTTTGGCAACTCCCTATATATACAAGTGTTAAACTCAATAACATTATGGTCACTGTTCCCAAGTGGTGCAATCACTTTTACATCTCTCACAAGGTCTTGGGTGCTACCTAGGACCAAATCCAGAATTGCCTCTCCCCTGGTAGGTTCTTTGACCATTTGTTCCATAGCACAGTTATTGAGAGTGTCTAGAAACTCAGTGTCTTTTTCCTGACTCGAACACGACCCAATCAATGTGTGGGTAGTTAAACTCAATAACATTATTGAGTGTTAAACTCAATAATGTTATTGAGTGTTAAACTCAATAACATTATGGTCACTTTTCCCAAGTGGTGCAATCATTTTTACATCTCTCACAAGGTCTTGGGTGCTACCTAGGACCGAATCCAGAATTGCCTCTCCGCTGGTAGGTTCTTTGACCATTTGTTCCATAGCACAGTCATTGAGAGTGTCTAGAAACTCAGTCTCTTTTCCCTGACTCGAACACGACCCAATCAATGTGTGGGTGGTTAAAATCACCTATTATGACACAGTTATTT
>NW_015164182.1:1365781-1414853 GCF_001447785.1 Gekko japonicus
CTGCAAGCCCTGGACTGACGATAAGCAATGCTCCCTCTAAACTGCGAAGTCCTGTGAGCAAAAATTCTCCTTTGTGAGCTACTGGCATTAAAGCTGTGAGCAGGTGATTTGGCTGCTGCATAAATTAGTGTGCTCTGGAGCCCTCCTGCCTGAGCTAAGACAAAAAGCTGTGAGCCAGAGGCTAAAAAGCTGTGAGCTAGCTCACACTAACTCAGCTTAGAGATCTGCGCGCAAGTCTTTGGGGGGGGGGGGTTCATTCGAAAGTGTGTGGCTCTCTGACTCTCACAGTTTAATATTTTGGCTCTTTTTGTCGAACTTGTTCGCCACCTCTGATCTAGCTGCTATCTTTAATTCATTCATCATTTTAGGTTTTCTAGCATCCTGGAAGAAGATGGCTTATGAGCTCATTAGTTTTTTTAAAAAGTTGCACCTCAGGCCTTCAGGTTTCCTGAGGTGATAATCCTGTACCTCAGCAGTACCACTTCAGACGTCAGACTCATATGACAGAATGTTCATTCAACCATACTTCCTGTACACAGAAAACTAAATGTCCAGTAAAAGGCTTCTAAGCCTACTGATAAGAGTTTTGTATGTGGAAGGATTTTTTAAAATGTAGAAACAATTAATGTGAGTTTTCAGAACAAACTGTATAAGTGCAACCCAAAGTTTCCCATTAGGGCCAAGCTAGACTTGCCTCATGTTTTTATTCATGTGTCTTCCTTTTTAATATTTAAAGCAGGGAATGGGTGGAGGGTTTTTTACATGACGGGGTAAGGAACCCAAAGCTCTGCCTCTCCAACCTTAGCCTCCTGCTCTGGTTCTAGAAATGAACTAAATAGCAGACCACAGAAAGGCAAAGAAGAGGAAGGGAAAACTTTCATTTTCCACACAGGTAAACCTGCTTTATACATGAATGGGGCAGGCCTGTGAAGAATACTCATGGTTGCCCCCCTCCCCTCATGTCTGCCCTCATGTCTGCCCGCGTCCCCTCCCTGCGGCGGGATGGCTGGAGGAGAGGAGGGGAGGACAGGGAGGCAGTCATGCCTTGGTTCCCTGCCCAATGTTTTCCAGGTGCCTCGTGGCACAGGGGGGCAGGAATGGCAGGGGGCGCCCTGGGCTCCTTTCTGCCAGAATGCTGCTCTGCCGTGCTCTGGCAGGAAGTGACTCCTGCCTCTCTGACATACAGAGCCACCCCACCTCCAACCCTCCCCTCCCATGCTTCCGATATAATTTATGACCAGGAATCACAGTATCCCACTGATTTTCCTCATCCCACCAAGTTTCTGAAATACCCACAATGTCTATTCCCCCCCCCCAACACCAAGCATTCCAATTCCCCGATTTTACCTTGGACACTTCTAGCAATTGTGTATAAACACCTATAGTTTCCCATGCATATTTAGCCCACAACCTTCCTGTTGCTGCCTTGAGACCATACCAGGCAGTCCATATCGTTAACCACAGTCTCAGTGGACAATTCTAATCCATTTCTTTGTAGAAAAGTAACAGCTACCCCTTCATGTCTTTCAGATGAGCCATCCCGAACCAGAGAGTTTTAATCTCCTGTTGGCTTTCCCCCAATATTTAAAAACTGATCTGCCACCTTTATGATTTTAAGCACCAGCCGCCTGGTTCCTTCTCGAGACGTGCAGACTATCCCTTTTGTACAGCTCCCTCTTGTTCCAAAAAGCATCCCAGTGCCTAACAAACATGAATCCTTCCCCCCTACACCATCATCTCATCCACGCATTGAGACTCCTGATCTGTGCCTATCTCTCCGGCCCTGTGCATGGAACAGGTAGCACTTCTGAGCAGGCTACCTTGGAGGTCCTGGCCTTGAGTTTCCTGCCTAGCAGCCTATATTTTTCCTCCAGGACCTCATGACTGCATTTCCCCACGTCATTGGTGCCAACATGTACCATGACCACTGGCTCCTCCCCAGCACTATCTACGAGCCTATCTAGAACATGCATAATGTCCTCTACCTCTACCAGCAGGCAGGTCACCATATGGTCAGTACGTGGGCTTGCCACCTAGCTGTCTACCTGCCTAAGGATTGAATCACCAAGTATCAAGAGCCCCCCTCCCTCCCTGCAAAGGGATGGTTCCTTTGTGCAAAAGGATACCTGTTCACCAGCTGAAGAAGAGGTCCCTTCTGAGGGCACATTCCCGTTATCCGCAGCATGGTGCCCTGTTTCCTCTCAACCCTCATGCTCCCTGACAACAGCAGGGCTGCTAGATCCAGAGCGGTACAAATCTAAGTCCCCAAGAGTGTTCTCCGTGTGCCTAACTAACTGTCTCTGTTTCTCCAGGTCAGCCGCCTTGGTCTCAAGGGAGCAAACTCGCTCCCTGACAACCAGGAGCTCCTTGCACGGAGCACACACCCAAGACATCTGTTCAGTGGGCAGATAGTCATACATGTGACACTCCATGCAAAACACTGGATAGCCCCAACCCCCTGCTGGCATTTTGGTTTCATACTTGCTTTTAAAATGATAATTATATATAATCCCCCTTTTAAAACCCTTTGTATTTATGTGGTTCTCCTTGCAGAAGTCTTCTTAACTCACTGGGAACCCAATGAGACTAGGGCCCTGGCTTTCTGGCTCTTCCTGGGCTTCTTACAGAGTCCCTAGTCTAAGAGCCACAGGCCAAGAGCCCTTTGGCTCTCACCCTTCAGCTCGTGCCAGAGGCTCATGCCTCTGGCAAGGTGCTGCCTTAAATAGAAGCTTCCCCCAGCAGAGGGTATGGCCAGCAGGTATTCAAATTAATCCAGGCACTCAATTACAGTCAAACAATAACCCTTTCACACCCTATCTCAAGCAGCCAGGACTCTGCAAGAACTCACAACTCTCCCACACACTCCCAAACACAGTCCCCCCACAGAGTACCCTCAGCTAAATCACCTCATCTGAAAGTAAATTAAAAAAACCCTCATCCCTCTAGCAGCTCTATCTACTGCTCCTTCTTAGAGCTCAGTGGCCACTGTTGCATTTTCCAAATTTACTGGCATACTGAGTGCAACCCTTTAACAGCATCATCTTATAAGAGTTTGAATAGCTCAGCTGGGATACCATCCAGCGAATGTTGGCAATCTGATCTCTAGTTCCTCTACCTCTTCAATACCCAGCTTATGTTTCCGGTAGTACTCCAGCCACGTACTGCTGAATCCTACCCTGTATGATCTTGAGCATGACTTTGCTAGTGCAATTGTGCAATAGCTTGAACAGTCCTTGGCATTGCCCTTCTTTGGATTGGAATGTAAACTGACCTTTTCCAATCCTGTGGCTACTGTCATGTTTTCAAAATTTGCTGTCACTAGATTATATAAAAGATTATCCCTGGTCTGCTGTGATTAGAAACAGCCTTTAGAGACCTTAAGAGTCAGTTAAAAACTCAAGATGAGTACTGGTGTTTCAGGAGCAGGGGTTTGGGTACTGGAAAGAATGTACCAGCCTTCCGGAAATGAAATAGTCAAATACTCAAAGAAAGTGTACTGGAGTGTTAGGGGAAAACACTGGAACAAAGGCCTCTCAATGTAAAGTTTTAAGTCACTGTGAAAAGCTTAAGAAACTCTCATTAGCCTGAAACATAAGAACTAAAGTCTGTGCATGTACTGGTTTTACCTCAGAAATTTGAACCCCTGATTTCACCTGACCTTTCCCCTCTATGATAAAAAATTATTTTTTTTAATTTCAAAATGCCTTGAGTGCCATTTAAGTTGTTTAAGTTAAAGCAGGCTCCTGATCCTTCCCTCAGGTTCCTAGACTGAGCCAACAGCCAAAATATTGTACTGTGTGACAGGGTGGGAGAGCCAGAGTTCTTCAGCAAAGAAGAGAACACATTACTAGGGTGGTTTAGTCAGTAAAGGGAAAGAAAAACAAAGGGAAAATCTTGCCTCAGAGGGAGGGAAGTGGACAGGGATGTCATACATTCCTACCATCTAGGGTGAATTCCATTTTCATTATCCTTTATTTTTTATACCCCTATCACTAGGGATGGGCAAAAATGAGGTTTGGTTTGTGGTTCATGGCTGAACCACAAACCGAACCACAAACCGATATGCCAGTTCACGAACTGAACTTGTTCATATTGGTTCATAAGCCATTTAAAATTTAAAACCCTGCTCTCTGCTCCCTGCAGAAAGCAGGGTTTAAACTTTAAACAGCTCATAAACTGATAACTAGCACTTTATATGACTTTAAACCAAACAGCTGAGCAGTGGCTCTTCATGAACCCCCACAAACTGCATGAAAATTTGTGGAAATTTGTGGTCGTTCTTCAGTTTGCAAACATCACTTCGCGAATGATGAATCAGCCAAAATTTGTGAGGAACTTTAGTTTGTCAGCCAGTTTGTGTCCATCCTTACCTATCACCTTTATCCCCAATGGGGACCCTTAGTGTCTTCCATTGTTATCTTCCTCTCCATTTTATCCTCAAAACAATCCTGCTGAGGTAAGTTAGGCTGAGAGTGTGCAACTAGTCCAAACTCAACCAGTTAGCTTCCCAGCTCTCTCAGAACCTAATTGGACTACACAACATTGGGGGACAACAACTGCATGATTCACCTTTCTGTGATATTTCTATGCTAAAAACACTCATCAGAATTTTTTGCACCGTGTTGAAGAGCAGAGATCCTATTGAACAGGGATCAGGATATGACTGCTGGTGACAGGCACTCTGGCTCAGAACAGAAGAATTAGATAAAGGGCATTCAGATGCTGGATCACCAATGAGAAGGGGAAAAGATAGAACCTGATCCATCATCATGGCAATCCCTGATCTAGTGAGTAGCATCAAGGTTCTGCCACCATCAAGGGCACTTTTGACTAGCCGTCAACTGATTGTCCAAGAGGATGACCCCGTGTGCTCCAGAGCTGACAAGGAGCTTTGATGAGCATCCACTGAGCCTGGGCGAAAATAGACCAGGTTCTTGTTTCTTGTTTTGTTTGGCACAGCAACTGATTTTACTGATGGAATATTCTGCACTTTGGCCCCTCCATTCTTCCAAGAGTGGAAACAAAAAAGAACTGAAATAAAATCGGGGGAAAGAAATGTGTGTTTGCAAAGGCAGAGCTGTGTTCCACAACACTGTGAGAAAGCAAACATTGGGAATCTACTAGGCACCGATTCCACACTGCTCATGTTAATCAGCAAAAGACATCTCAGAGGTAGCCATGTTGACAGCTGACCAATTTTATGCCAATAAAGGTATTTGTTTGTTTGTTTGTTTGTTTGACAGCTGACCAACATGATCCTCATGTGACTCAGCTAAACCACTGGTTAGTCTTGAGGAGCCTTTGCAGACCTAGCCCAAATGAAAGCTGATCTATTTTATTTATTTATTTATTTATTTATTTAGTATCCAGATTTATATCCTGCCCTCCCCAATGGGCTCAGGGTGGCTAACAATAAGGGCACAAAGCCATGATAAAACAGTTAAAAGCAGAATAAAACAATACAAAATTACAATAAAGTGCTGGTGCTCTGAAAGATCATAGTTCCAAGATGGGTTCTGGAAGATGGACCCAGAACAACGAAGCAAGTTCCAGGACAACACTGCCCTCCAATCTTTGGCCCAAGGCCATCATGCACCCCGATGGCAGCCCGCACTTTGCGGTAGCGATGCAGTGGTGGTACAATGGCAGCGGCGGCTCCTACTCGAAAGCCTGGTGGAAGAGCTCCGTCTTGCAGGCCCTGCGGAACTGCACAAGGTCCCGCAGGGCCTGGATCTCCTCCAGGAGCTCATTCCACCAGGTAGGAGCCACCACCGAAAAGGCCCTGGCCCTGGTCACCGCGGGTTTGACGTCCCTGGGGCCTGGGGTAACCAAAAGATGTTGTGCCCTTGGGGGAACATATGGGGAAAGGCAGTCCTTCAGGTATGCCGGACCCTGGTCATAGAGGGCTTTAAAGGTAAGAACCAGCACTTTGAAGCAAATCTGGTACGCTGTTGGCAGCCAGTGCAGTGCCTTCAGCACAGGCCGGATATGGCCTAGAAAGACCCATCAACAGCCTGGCTGCCACATTCTGCACTAGCTGCAGCTTCTGGATTTGTGACCAAGGCAGCCCCAAGTAGAGAGTGTTACAGTAGTCCAACCTTGAGGTGACTGTTGCATGGATCACTATGGCCAGGTCATCGCGGTCAAGGAAGGGAACCAACTGCCGAGCCAGCCGAAGATGATAAAAGGCCGACCTGGCAGTGGCTGCTACCTGGGCCTCCATCATTAAAGAGGAGTTCAGGTGCACACCAAAACTCCTAACCCCCGACGCTGGCACCAAAGGCGCCCCATCGAAGGTCAGGAGGGGGAGTCCCAGCCCCGAACCGACCCGACCTAGGCCCAGGACCTCCATCTTTGCCGGGTTTAGCTTCAGCTGACTCAGTCTGAGCCATCCAGTCACAACTTGCAATGCCCGATGAAGGTCATCTGGGTTGGAGTCCAACCGGCCGGCCAGCATCAGATAGAGCTGGGTGTCATCCGCATATTGATGACAACCAAGCCCATACCTCCGGGCAATCTGGGCAAGGGGGCGCATATAGATATTGAACAGCATTGGGGACAGCACTGCCCCCTGAGGCACACCACAATCGAGAAGGGTGCCTCCGGGTCTGCTGATCCCCCAATCGCCACCCTTTGTCCCCGACCTTGAATAAAAGAGGCAAACCATTGAAGGGCAAGCCCTTGAACCCCCATGTCAGTGAGGCGGTGAGTCACCAACTGGTAGTCGACCGTATCAAATGCGGCCGACAGATCGAGCAGCAACAGTGCCGCCACACAGCCTCGATCTAGATGCCTTTGGAGGTCGTCCGTCAGGGCAACCAACACCGTCTCTGTCCCATGACCCGGGCGAAAACTGTACTGGAAAGGATTTAGGACTGAAGCATCCTCCAGGAAGCCCTGTAGCTGTATTGCCACCGCCCTCTCGATGAGTTTGCCCAAATAGGGCAGGTTGGACACCGGCCGGTAGTTGGCCAATTCGGCCGGGTCCAAAGATGGTTTTTTCAGGAGGGGATGGACCATTGCTTCCTTGAGTGCCCCGGGGAACTGTCCCTCCGAAAGGGACTTGTTGATCATCTCCCTCAATGCACCTCAAAACCCCTCATGGCCTGCCTTAATGAGCCAGGAGGGGCACGGATCAAGGTCGCACAAGGTTGGACTTACAGATACGAGCAGTCTGTCAACTTCGTCCAAGCTGATTTGGCCGAAGCATTCTAAATCTGGAACCAAAGATGCGCAAGGGGCCTCGAGTTCACTCACTATTTCAATTGTGGTGGGGAGGTCACGGCGGAGTGCCAGGACTTTTTCTGCGAAATAGCTCGCAAAAGCCTCACAGCCAATATCCAATTCCCTAAAGTTTTGCCTGCCCTGTGGCAGCGCTGTCAACAACTGAATCGTACTAAACAGTTGGGCTGGGCGTGAGCTCGCAGATGCAATCTCAGTCACATAGAAATCTTTCTTAGCGGCCTTGACTGCCATCTCATAGGATCTCATAAACGTCCTATAAGATGCTCTTGATGCCTCGTCGCGAGCGCAACGCCACCGTCTCTCTAGCCGTCTCAGTTGCTGCAGCTCCTGGGTATACCAGGGCACTCGCCTGGGAGTGATCTCGTTGATGGCTGTGGAGAGCCGGTCATGCCAGTCCTCCACAAGCTCATCCAATGAGCTGCCAGGGGGCCTCAGATCCGGCAGAAACATCTGGAGCTGCATAGGGTCCATTAGGCTCCACGGGCGAGCAAGAATTCACTCGCCGCCTACACAGGGTTGGGGTGACACCTTCAGATGGGACTTCAGGGCTTGGTGGTCCAAGCATAGCACTGCCACAGCAGTGATCTGGTCCACCGTCACCCCTGCCACGAAGATCAAATCGAGCATGTTACCAGCCCGATGTGTGGGGGCCGATACAAATCGAGAGAGTCCCAGCACCGCCATGGATGACACTAGGTCTGTAGCCCAGCTGGAGGTTGCATCCTCGGCATGGACGTTGAAATCACCCAGGACAATCAGCCTTGGGTGCTCCAACACCCAGCCTGATACAGCTTCCAGCAGAGATGGCAGGCTATTGGCCAGTGCTTTAGGTGGTCGGTACACCAGCCAAATTGCCAGACTCTCCTCAGCCTCCAGCATCACGCCGACACACTCAATGCCCGCGATCTCCACGGATGGGAGCGCCCTGTAGGAGTAAGTCTCCAGAATGAAAGTAGCCACTCCTCCCCCCACCCCCTAGTCTGCGATTGGTGAAGGACCAAGAAACCTGGCGGGGTGAGCTGGGTGAGACCTACAGTCTCCCCCTCCTGCACCCAGGTCTCAGTCACGCATGCCAGGTCCACCTGTTGTTCTACCACAAAATCCCGAAGGACTGCAGTCTTGTTGTTAATGGACCTGGCGTTGCACAACACCAATGACGGAGGGGGGTTAGAAATCCTGGCCCCACTGCCGGCCACCCTTGGGATGGGCCATAGGCTGGAAGGGCGCCGAGCCATTCTGTTTCTCCGCGACCTTCCCTTACTAACCTGCCTAGGTCCACCGCAAAACTTCCCCCTCCCCATGAGCACCGGAATATACTGGCCAAGCATGTCACACAGATCGGTCTCCGCTGAGCTTCAGACCACCGATGACCGGATGGCAGGTGAGGCCGCAGAGTTGAATCCCGGTGCCACAGAAAATCTATCTAATTTCCCTGCTACTAACAGAACTGAATGCCATTAAACAATTACTAATCTAATCTAATTTAACTGATCCTACCAGGAGACCTAACTACATCCAAACAATCTAACTCCCTGGTAGTCACAGTCAACAATACATTCATTCAGCATTCACCACTCTAGCAGATCAGAGACCAACATCCAGCCCACATACTCCACATCACATACACACACAAACTGTTGCCAGGTGGAGATCTCTATTCACAGCTGTCACAGCAGAAGGAGTTCCCCGGCCTCTTTCTCCATTATAAGATGTTTCTCGCACTCGCCAATAGATGGCCTCTCTGTCCATAGCAGCCCAGCTCTCTTCGGCTGCAGTTCCGAAACCCCAGTCGCTCAGATCTTGCAGCCCGACTTGGCGATGAAAATTCAGGGGCGGGGAGGGATTGCGTTCCGCCGATGAGCCTCACTCCACATGTCCTGCCCAGTCAGTGCTCTGGCTCTCTCACAGCCGGTGTCACCCGGGCGGCATTGGCGGCCACAGTAGCAGCAACTCCACATGAACCTCACCAAGATGGCGGCCGCACAGTCGACCAGGTAGGCGAGTCCCTGGATGTCACCGCAGGCCATTCAAGCACCGTTGTGGGGGTCCCACACTACACCGTGGCCCCCCATGCCATATAAATGGCTCGAAGCGGCTCCCAGGGTAGAGAATCAGGCAGTTGAAAATGCGCTCAGAAGAGCCCCCGCGGTGCACCGCGGCTCTGCCCAACAGCATGGTCTGGCTCTTGCCGCACTGTAGACCAGTAGGGCATACACCGGCTCCTGCCCGCAGCGTCGGAGAGTGTAGGCCACAGCGAGAGGGAAAGGCGGTTTTTATGGTGCCAGTTCTTATAGCGCCAGCAACTCCAGGCTCTATAAAAAATATAGTCCAATGTTCTTACCAACATAATCGACAGGTTCTGCTGGTCTTGGCATTCCTTATTAGGCTGGAACTTGCTCAGTTTTATTTAAAAACGGCGGAGCCCGAGCACCAGGGCTCACTCCCGGGCACCATCTTCAATGCCATTTCTAGAGGACAAGCTGTCAGCAAGCTGCCATGGTGTTCTGTGTTAGTTGTATCTCTGTACAGTTGCTAACCCCCCCCCGCCTGTGCGCCTGTATTTTACTCTGCTGTAATGCCTAAGCCAAACAACTGGAGGATGTGATGGGGGAGTAAGCTTGACTGCCAGCTTGTTGCTTTTAGAGCCTGGGAACTGCACCTGTATTATGTCTGGAGATAGCCTGGTTCTCAGGGAATGAGCGCGCAACCGTTTCCTTTCACCCGCCAGCGGGAAAGTGACCCATTGGTCCTGTACCTGGTTCAAATCCCTTTATCATGTTTGCCCTAACCGTTTGTAGTCAGTTCTAACAAAGAACGTGTTTGAGTGTCTTTCCAATGCTTTGAAATAAATTTTGCTTTTCTTTAAAACGTGGATTTATTCTCGATGCTTGGGGATCCAACACAAGCCAAGGATCAAGGCTGGATAAACACAGATTGAATGGAGAAGATGTCTCGAACTTGGGAAGAGTTTCAGTGTCTGATTGCTGCTATACTTCAGCTCTTCTGAAAGACTCAGTGGAAGAGGTGGGAGGTACCCATTCCTTCCTCCCCTTTGCTGTTCAACAACCCAAGAAGAAAGTGAAGCTTTGGAAGACGGTGTCAAAGCAGGATATATCTGGCCAAGGGAATTCTGACTGTCATAAACTTATACTCTGAAAATCTTTCTAATCTCTAAGGTGAAACTGGAGGTGATTCTAACTGTTCTACTGCAGACCAACATAACTACCCTCCTAAAACAGGATATGGTTATCACTCTAGTCAATGCAGTTGCCTACAAAGCGATGTCTGTATTGGCTAGAGTGTCAGATTAGGCCAAGGAGACCCAGGCTCAAATCCCTGAAGCTCACCTAGTCACTCAGCCTAACCTATCCCCCCGGGTACAGTCAAGGCATAATCCAAAAGGCAGGAAGTGGTCTGTAATCAAATAGCCTATCAGCCAAGGCAAGACACTATGGGGCAGAAAAAGTCATTCGTCTGTTTATAAGTGCCTCAGACTGAAGCACCAGCCCAGATTTTGGAAATGTACATGACAAGATGAAATTCCTGTTGGCTCTTGGAGCCACCCTGGAATGTATCAGACGGCGCAGCGGTACCTCCTTCTGGCCAGTGGTATGGAGCAGTACAGAAAAGCAGAAAGCAGCACAGACTCCCTCTTTTGGCAGCCAACCACAATGACAATGGAAATACACTGCTGGTGGAATCTGGCTGATCAAGACCCCCTCATTGCCTGCAGGGTTTTGCTGCATTGGCTCGCTCCCAAACAGATTTGGAAGAGAGAGAGAGAGAACATAAAAAGGTTTGTAATCTTAGCCAGAGATTCTCATCATCTGAAATCAACAATTAGACTTTATCTTCCATGTAAGGTAGAAGATTGCTGTCTTTGAAAATATCTCTGCGATGGACAAGTAATTAAACTTAAAGGACCATTTTATCAAAGTCTGATACAGGCCAACAAAATCACACCCCCTTCCCACTTCCAGTTACCTACAATGGAAATAAATCATCTGGAGGGAAGAAATTAAGCCCTCAGAGTAATAGAGCCATGCAGGATATCTGCATTGCTTCCAGCTCAATACATCTAAAGGAGCCTCTCTCACATTTCTGAGACCTCAGCCCCATTTCCTGAATCAAAAATTCCAAAATGCACATTTTTTCTGAATTAACATTGGAGGCGTACGTCACTCTTCTACCCCCAAAGAGCTATTTTTTAGAATATGTAGGAGTAATTATCAGCTCTCGGAGGAATGCCTCCTCTCAAGAGTCACCAATCTAGCATGTTTTCTCATGAGAAGGAAGGGAACTCAGAGAAAAGACTGACATTCAAACACAAGGATAATTCTTCTGTATCAGGAGAGAGATGGTATGACCCAATTGTACTTCATGTTGCCATGTGCTGAGGCAGCTCATGGATTTATACATGTGTCAGTGTGAATGTGGCCCACTTTCTGAACCAAGTCCAGCTCTATAGTAGGATAGTGTCACACCATACTAGGATAGCATCACAACTGGTTAGACTCTACAGCGGAATTAAGGAATGTGCCACTTTGGACAGTGACATACAAAACTGGCTGTGAGAAATCTGGTCACAAAGTACCACCACTCTTCTACAACTTTCAGTGGAGTACTGTGAATCCAGATGAAGTGAGAGCAAAAACAAATTTATTGAAGATGATAAGGATACAAGTGGCTGGGCTGGAGAATTGGCACATGCAAGTTGTCAAAATAGTATCAGAGAAGACTTAGAATGCCTAGGAGAAGAGCCAAACATGCCAAGTACCCCTATGCGCCATGCAATGTATTCCACTCAAGAAGTATGGATAAAGGGTCAAAGAAATAGATGAAAAGCATAAGATGGGGATTACAGTGATCTCTATCCACAGATCCAGTCGGAGGTCCAGTTCCTACGGTAGGTGGCCCAATGTACAGGGAGTGAATAATCCAAGCAGACAGAGCAGCAAAGACACACGGTGCTGATCCAAAGTTAATTGGGAAGCTTCTGTAGCCACACAGAGAACTGAAGTCAGCAGCACTACATGGGGAGTGAGATTTGAGGAAATATTCTGGCCCAAGTTATAGGACAGGAGGTTTTCTTTTTAGCCTATGAAAGAAAAGAGAGGACCAAGTCAGCTGACAACTATACCATAGAACTGCCAAAGGTGAAGAGGGGAGAGAAGGCCTGAGCGGCCATAGCTCATTGACACATTTTCTTGGCATGCAGAAGGTCTCAGGTTCAATCCCCGGCATCACCACTTAAATGGACTTGGTAGTAGGTGATGAGAAAGACCTCTGCCTGAGACCCTGGAGACGTGCTGCCTGTCTGAGTAGACAATAACAATTCTGAAGGGCCAGTTGTCAGATTCAGTATAGTTCCATGTGTTCAATATTTCCAAAGGTAAAAGAGGGGAGGAGGCATGTTAAAGGCATTATCTTATTGAGTTGGGGTTTTCATGAGGAAATTCAAAGCAATCTGAAAGGATCCATCTGAACTAAGAACCTGACGGTGGGGAATGATCATGCAAGAACTGAATGCTCATGCAGCAGGATCCATTGTGTTTATCATAATAACATAAGAAGGGTCCCACTGGATCAGACCAGATGTCCATCTAGACCAGCCTCCTGTCTCATACAGTGGCCCAACCAGTTGCCCTGGAGGGCCAACAAATAGGCCAGACAGGCCAAGGCCGTCCTTTACATTCCTTCTTCCACTGGTATTCAGAGGTTTGCTGCCTCTCGTTATGGAGGCTTCCTTTAACCACTACTAGCCACTGATGGACCATGATTGTGCCTAAGCACATTTTAAAGCCATTCTAGACTTGTGGTCATCACTGCATCCAGAAGCAGCAGTGAATTCCACAATTTATCTATTCATTGTTTCCTTTCATCTGCTGTCTGTCTTGAATTTATTGTCCAACACTGAGTGGCCCCAATTGTAGCATTATGCAAGAGGAAGAAAAAGTTCTATCCACTTTCTCCATCCCATGCATACTTTCCTGAGTCTGTATCATCCCCCCCCCTTATATATGTATGTATGTGCCAAGTTGCAACTGACCCACTATACCTCACCTCCCAGGAATCAAGAGGGCCCTTCAGATCTGCCGGCATGGCCTCCTGTGACCATCACTGGTTGATAGATTCAAGAAAGGAAAGGCACCGGGTGCAGACTTAATACCTTAGGATCTACTTAAGGATAATGCAAACTGGTGGGCCTCCCTCTTGGCCCCAGTATTTACTTATATAGATGCAATATCCCAAAAGCTTGGAGACAAGCCATCATCATACCTATTTTTAAAGCGGGACGGAGGGAGGATCCAGCCATTTATCGACTTATCAGCCACTTGAATATTTTGGGTAAACTCTATGCCAGCCATTTACTAGAGAAACTACTAAGCTGGATAACTCAAGAAAATATATTAATGAATGAACAAGCAGGCTTCAGGGAAGGGCGATCTACTTTAGGTCATAACTTGTTTTTATCCCATGTGATTGATAAATATGTGTCTAATAGTATCCCTTTATGCGGCATTTATAGACCTGAAGTCAGCTTTTTACTTCATCTCTAGAGAAAGACTTTGGAAGAAGCTAGAGATGACCTCAATTGATAGGAGACTCCAATTTCTGATACAGGCACTATACTCAGATACCGAGATTAGGGTTAGATGTAATAAGCAGGGCCTCCTCTCTAACTCTATTCCATCTAATAAAGGGGTCAAAAAAGGCTGTGTATTGGCCCCTTCCCCTTTTGCCATATACACTAATGATTTAATTGGCTATCTGGGATTGGTAGATACCCACCCGTCCACTTTAGCTGATCTACATCTGCTAGCTTTACTATATGCGGATGATACGGTGCTACTATCCAGGATGCCAGTCGACTTGAAAAGGGCGATAAATCAATTTGGCCTGTATTGTGATTTAAATCATTTGGAGATCAATTGTAACAAAACTAAAATAATGGCCTTTGGCTCTAAACATAAGATCAGAGAATGGAGCATAAATGGATATAAGCTACAACAGGTAGCAGCTTATAAATACCTTGGAGTTATTATTCAATCTTCAGGGGCAAAAAAGGCCCACCATGAGTATGCTGAGAATTCTGGTTGCAAATCTACTCAGGGTATTGTCAGATTTTTCTATACGAAAGGGGGGCAATATGTTCCAGTGGCCCTTAAATTGTATCTTGCCAAGACTGTGCCTCAACTGTTGTATGGGACAATGCTGAGTCCAATATCTACAAGCTTTTCTGCTCTTGAAAAAATACAATCTAAATTCTTGAGAGCCATATTTCAGTTCCCTAAAGGTGCCCCAAATGCTATTATGCATCTGGAATCTAGGCTGATAAGGATAGAAGCAAGGGTGACCCTTACATCAATATACACCTGGCTCAAGCTTAGTCACTCTCCTTTGGATATTACCTCTTTAATTTTGAAGGATAAACCCAGTTCTTGTTGGATTACGGCTGTACATCAGAAGTTGGCTTTGCTAGGCTTTTCACGTGAATCTCTACAAATGATGGCCTTTAATCAAGCAAGAGCCGTGGTAAAGCAGTGACTATTTGATGTAGAGAGGCAGAATGATATTGCTAGAGCTCCTAGTTATTTTGCTCCCTCTCAAATAAGATATCTAGTCTCTCCAGCTCCATATTTGATGAATGTGGTAATTCCATCTCATCAAAGGGCCTTCTCTTTGGCTCGTTGTAATATTCTCCCTTCTGAAGTCATAATAGGTCGTTACAAGAAGATACCTCTGGCTGAGCGTATTTGTCCTTGTGGTATTGGAGAGGCTGATACTATCAATCATATTTTGTTTGCGTGTGGGTTCTATCAAAATGTACGAGCTACATTTATCCAACCCATACGGGAAAGGCTTTCAGGCCTTTCGGATTCTGATATTAGTATTTTCCTTGTGATAGATGCCAATCCACAGGTGACGTTAGCATGCGCCAAATTTTTGACAGCAGCCTACAGAATTAAGAAAGATCTCTTAAAAGCATAACTTAAAGACTCTTAGGCTAATGCAGTGTATTATCTCGAAAATGGTCTTGAATTATTTTGAGATGTATGTATGTATGCTTGATTGGACTGTTTGTGCTGGTTGCGAACTGTAATAAAGATTTCTGTTCTGTTCTGTCAAGTTACGACTGACTTACAGAGACCCCAGCAAAGAGCTTACAAGGCGAGAAACAGAGGCGGTTTGCCATTGACTTCCTCTGCGAAGGTTTCCTTGGTGGCCTCCCATTCAAGTACTGACCCTGCTTCATTCTGAGAGCTGACGAGATTTACTCATTTTCCCCCTAAACTAAAGTATCTTGAGTAATAGTTTGAGAAGTGTGGATTAATAGCACTGTTGCCCAATAGAGGTTCTCATGGCTCTGGGACTGTTCTTTCCCAGTAAATACAATTCACTCAGACATGATTCTACTGGCCAGGCTTCACAGAGGCTTGAACCAAGATCTATGGGCCAGCAACTTCATAACCTTGTTCTGCGTGCCATTTGAGTGGCCTGTTTCCAAGATGAACTGCTGGCACAGTCTCCCCTGCATCCCCCTGAAGATGGGCAGCAAAGGAAGCACAGGCTATTTGGAGGGTCCCAACAAAAACTGCAGGAAACACCTGACTGAAGGGTGTAGCCTGGCAGTACAAAGCTGCAACATACAGACTGGGCTGTTTAGTCTGACCAATGTGTTTGGAGTGTGCAGGCTGTGCCGGTAATGCCAAAGCTGGCTCTTGACACTGGCTTCTTTGACCTTGAGCCTTGCCTCTGCTCTAGGCTGTTGTGTGGATTCCTGGCCTTGATCATGCTTCTGCCTTGCCTGACAAACCCATTGCCTGTGTCTCACCCTCTGGCTGCCTAAACACTGGTTTGACTTTGTATTTATTTAAATATTCATATCCTGTTCTATTCCACCCAAAGGACCTGAAGTAGCTTACAACAGTAGGGGAAAAATACACACACAAAAACACAAAACAAGAAGAAGAAAAGAAGAGGAAGAGGAGATTGGATTTATTCCTCACTCCACTCAGAGTCTCAAAGCGGCTTACAATCTCCTTCCCTCCCCCTCCCCACAACAGACACCCTGTGAGGTAGGTGGGGCTCAGAGAGCTCTGAGAGAACTGCTCTTGAGAGAATAGCTCTGAGAGAACTGAGACCCAAGGTCACCCAGCTGACTGCATGTGGAATCAAACCCGGTTCTTCAGATCAGAGTCCACTGCTCTTAACCACTACACCATATATGGAGGAAAGACCAGCTAGTAGCACCAGCTGCAGGTAACTTGCCCACAACTGGGATGGGCATGATTCTATCTGGGTGGGCCTGATAGGGGGGTTCAGAAGAAGAAGAAGAAGAAGAGAAGAGATTGGATTTATACCCCACCCTTCACTACCCAAAGGTGTCTCAGAGCGGCTTACAAACTCCTTTCCCTTCCCCTCCCCATAACAGACACCCTGTGAGGTGGGTGGGGCTGAGAGAGCTCTCGACAGAAACTGCTCTTTTTCAAGAACAGCTCTTATCAGAACTACAGCTTTCCCAAGGTCATCCAGCCAGGTGCAAGTGGAGGAGTGGGGAATCAAACCCGGTTCTCCCAGATTAGAGTCCGCGCATTTAACCACTACACCAAACTGGCTCTGAACTGCTGGCACAGTCAGGCCCTTGGCCCATTGCCCTTGGCCCACTGGCACAATTTCCAGTGGCCACAATAGTCAATTCACCCAACTCTCCTTTCTTTGCCTCACATGACTAGCAGGTGACAAAAGCTGGTGATCTTCAAATTTTCCAGATGGAGGGGGAAAGGGGATGGCAATACCTCCTCACCTTTCATTGGACCCAGATAAGAAGAGGGTCCTAGGGATAGGGGACGGGGTACAAATGGGGGCTGGGAGGATACTTTTTTCCCCAGCTTGGCCCATTTGCTACTCATCATGGCCACAGTATTCTTCTTGGCTACCTGTCTGCTCCAGGTTCATTTCCTTGAACCCAGGGGTTTTGTAAAAGAAAGTGTTTGGCCTCCCCACATCAGAGCATCTGGGGTTTGTTTCTGATATTTGAGGAGGGAGACACCAGGAAAAGCCTACAAGAATACCTCAGTGCTCTGAGGAAGATCACTTGGACAGCAAAGTGTGTGGGCTTGCTCAGCAGTGACACGAGTTTGCGCATCCTCAGAGAAACCAGCCCCTTCAGTGACATCTGCAGGCATCAGAAAATAAACCTATTATGTGGGAGATGTGGAAGACAGACGAGCCAATTGTGATGCCACAACAGCTGTATGAGGATCTTTGGCAAGGTGGGCTATGGTCTAGCATGCAAGGAAGCCATGATGGCCCTGGTACACTCATGCAGAGATGCGCTAGGCAGTCTCCTCTGTCCTTGTCCATGGTCGCTTTCCTTATTTAAATCTTTTTTTCCCCTTAGAGGCACTTCAGCATCCTGTTGGGAAATTATGGGAGTAAGGTCATTCATTCCAGTGGTTTGTATGTCTATCTCAAGTCGAAGACAGAGGACTCGGCTGCTGTGCAATAAGCAGTAGGGGGTAATGTTTGTAGCAAACCCATAATAAAAGCAAATATCCCAGATTACAGTAGCTGAGTACCAACCTAGGAGAGACTATACAATATTTATCAACAGGAGGCCTGGGTTTTACCTGGCAGTGAACATTTATGCATACATAACACAGCTTCAAAAATAATACATCGGCAAGTATAAAACAAAGTCGTTGAAAGGAAATTTAGCACCTTGAAGCTAAAAACAGCGCTGGAGAACGAGGCACACCTACATTATAAATTTAAGTCCATTCAAAAGCTGTTTCTCTGCCGTGGCTTCCCTCAGAAAACCCTAGGAATGTTAGTTCTGTGTGGGAAGGACATAGCAAAACTTCAAATATATATGTCTACACATCTCTCTGGAGTTCCTAGAAGCCTGTTATGAAGTGCCTGCCATTACTCACTTAGCGCCAGGCATCTGCTCAAATTCCCCCTTCCCTCATTCCCCCTGCCTTGTCAAGAAGGGATCGTGGCCTGACATGAAGTACCAGGAGTTAATTTATTCCTTCAGTGGTCTCGCCTCTGTTGCCGACTTCCCATTATTCTGCTGCCTGCCAGGCCTTGTTGTAGTTAAGGGTCTGTCAGCAAATGAAATATGAACCACAATTTTCAGAGCAGGAGGGGTCCTAGGGATAGGGGACGGGGTACAAATGGGGGCTGGGAGGATACTTTTTTCCCCAGCTTGGCCCATTTGCTACTCATCATGGCCACAGTATTCTTCTTGGCTACCTGTCTGCTCCAGGTTCATTTCCTTGAACCCAGGGGTTTTGTAAAAGAAAGTGTTTGGCCTCCCCACATCAGAGCATCTGGGGTTTGTTTCTGATATTTGAGGAGGGAGACACCAGGAAAAGCCTACAAGAATACCTCAGTGCTCTGAGGAAGATCACTTGGACAGCAAAGTGTGTGGGCTTGCTCAGCAGTGACACGAGTTTGCGCATCCTCAGAGAAACCAGCCCCTTCAGTGACATCTGCAGGCATCAGAAAATAAACCTATTATGTGGGAGATGTGGAAGACAGACGAGTCAATTGTGATGCCATGACAGCTGTATGAGGATCTTTGGCAAGGTGTGCCTTTGGCAAGGTGGGCTATTGTCTAGCATGCAAGGAAGCCATGACAGCCCTGGTACACTCTTCAATGGAATATTTCCAAGGGGAAGGGGCTATGCCTGGCACAAGAACTTATGTTCTGTTGTTGTTGTTCGCCTTTTTCATTTGGTGATCTAGGAAGCCATCCTTAAAGCAGGACTTCCACTCCTCTGCTGTAGGGCTAGGGCTAGGGTTGCATCTGCATGGTGACATTTCTCCTTGTTCCTTTAATTGCTTCTGTGAATGCGACAGAGCATCTGGACAATAAAACCTGCACTTTCCCCCTTATATATCCACAATGAAAACTTTTAAAAGTGAAATTTGAGGGTTCAAAAGAGCTAATAAGTTTGAGGCAATAGCTTTACACCATTATCATGAGCAGTTTCCATTTTTAAAGCCCCCTGATGTTACAGCGAGAGAAAGTTGTGGCTGCAAGGTTTTTAGAAGAACTTGCCAAAAATGAGAAAAAAGTGTAAGGGGACAATTAGAAGACAGCATCATGTGGATGCTCAAAAAAAGCACTGCAGTTTGGAAACTAAAGCATGGAAAGAATATCTCGCACTAGGGACTTTTTCACACATCGCACAGAAGCAAACTTGTGTTTGTGGCTAAGGGTATACTTGACAAGGAGCCAGAGCCAGTCCTGCTTCCTGATGAGGAGATGAGGCACAGATTTCCAATTATGTTTGTCTCATTGATGCATTGGGTGTTTAGGTGTACAATTTCAAAGGATCTTGGGGGCATACCTCAAAGTGGTAGTGTGTGAGCTGGCCTCAGTGGCCAGGCATTAGCTGTGACTTGTAGGAGTTCCTGTCCTTTGGGTGTCCCTGAGAGGGCTGGCCTTGGCTAGAAAGCAAAATACAATAGAGGCCAATGTCCTTGAGGGAGGACACTTCATTCTTCAGACAGCTGTCCAGAGATAATAGTGGGTTCTGCCTCAGAAATCAGCTGTGTCTTGTGAATGGATACTTTCTACAACAAAGCTGGAAACCCTTTAGCAGTAGAAACATCAAGTCCTTATGGAGCATGTCTAAATGCATAGAATGACATTACAATGATGAACAATTACTTATAACTTCCCAGTTCCAGTGGGGGAGCAAAAAACAAAAACAAAACCGAGTCTTGTATCACATTAAAGTATGGACAATCTTTATCTCCTACATTTTTCTTTCCCATTCTAATCCATTTACCATTCCTCGGATGAAACTGATATGGTATGCTGGAAGTGGGGTTGGAGATAAAAGTGCTTTGGGGAATGCATACAACTGTCCCAGTGTTAAGTGGTCATCTCTGGTCAGAAGGAATACATGCTCTAGTCCCATTCATTGTCATCTGCAAAGATAATTGTCATTTTCATCAGTGAACAGTTCCTTTGTTCTCTGACCAGAATGAAAAGGCAAAGAAGACCCTCTGGTCTTCTTGAAAAGGGGGAGTATTATTTGTGGCCTTGAATTTGCTGGTGCTGAGTTTCCCACCCTCCCCTTCCTTTCCTCTGGATCTCTCTTTGATGTGTCCTTCTTCCTTTTTTCCTTTTTTATCATTCCCCCAATGCTTTAAGAAACCAGAGAGTACCGATCAGGCTGTCATTAATATCTGGGCTTTCTTCTTCTAAAAAAAATCCCTTCCCAATGGGGATAGGCTAGCATTTTTTAAAAAAAACACCTTTTAAAGTTCCAAGGAGTTTCAGAACAGCTCCACTTTTTCCAAATATTCAAAATGTATAAGAGCCACCAGCTGGGACCAAGACTGCTATTATGCCCAGCAGAACTGTCCAGGGACATTAAATATTCCATAATGCCCTTTTTTATCTGGAAAGAAAAAGCTATAGGTGCGGGCTTGGGCCCTTACTGGAACCCTTTTCTTCTGTCTTGGGGAATGTAGTGGGAGTTATTGAGACCCACTCCAGTGCCATTGCACCCTTCTCATGGGGTAAGGAACATGACAGAATTGAAGTCAAACACACTGAATGTTGAGTAACTATAGGTTTGTTTGTTCACTAGCCTCTTTTCTGCTCAAGGGCAATTTACAACAAGGAAAACTACTTAAACTTCATTTGGCTTGGAAAGAAAAAAGCTGGCCCTTTCTTCCGTGGTCTCAGTCTCCTCTGGATCTCAGTTCCACCACTCTTTGGGGTCTGCCAGCCCAGTCCTGGGGGCTGGCAGTATCTATTTTCAGAGGTGGTCTGCCAGCATTCCCCTTCAATGCAGCATCTTCAAATTATAGCCTGGGGCTCAGACATGGACCCTGGGAGCCCCACTTGAAATCCAGAACCTTGTAATTATCTTCAGTTGCTGCCACTTCATAAAGCTACTGCAGAACCAGCTCGCAAGCCCTAATTAGAGTGGCATTCTCCCCCATGACAGGGTTAAATTAACTCCTCTTAGGCCCACCTTATCTGCAAAATATACCAAAGGGATGTCCTCTCTCCCTTTTGGTAACAGTTTATTATTAGACAGAGACTGTGCACCCTTTTTGTCTCTGCAAGGCCAACTATGTTCCAATGAAACTGATAGCAGAGCTTTCAGCTTCCCAGCATCATGGCAAAGGCTTTGCACTGGCACTGTGATCCTCATTTCCTTGGTGTGTGTGTATGTGTATCTTTTGCACACATCTTGCCAGACAGTTTTGCATGTTATCTATGTAGTGACATCAAGTTGCAACTGACTTATAAACCCCAGGAAGGGGCTTTCAAGGCAAGTGAGAAGCAGAGGCGGTTTGTCATTGCCTTCCTTGGAGGTCTCCCATACAAGTACTGACCTTGCTTAGTTCCCAAGATCTGAAGTCAGGCTATACCATGCCACCTTCCCTCCACTTTGCCAACTACCAGAGCAAAAAATGATTTTTTGAAACAGAATTTTGCATTGAGTTATTGAAATTCAAGCACTTCCTGGTATTTGCTTTTAAATCTAGGGCTTGGATTCCAGACAGCACAACCAGAGACATGCTAGAAGACTGTAACTTTCCCCCACCTCTTGCAAGCGTCCTTTGCTACAAAATATTGTGCTCTTGGAAGTTAGTGTATTAGCAGGAACAGTGGGGAGGGGGAAAGTAATGGTCTGCAGAAAGACAGTGGAATTATGATCACTTGCCCTCCTATTCTCCACCAATGGAAATGTCATTCTATCAGTAGAACTGTGGTTAGACTGACAGAACAGCAGCTTAGGAGCCAAGCCTTAGTTTTCAGCCTTATAAGACAGTAATATTAGTTTACAACATAAGAAGAGCCCTGCTGGATCAGTCCAGTGAGCCATCTAGTCCAGCATCCTGTCTCACACAATGGCCAACCAGTTCCTCTGGAGGGCCAACAACAGGGCATGGAGGCCGAGGCCTTCCTCCTGGCTCAGGGATTCAGAGGCTTAGTGCCTCTAAACACATGGCAAGTAGACACTGATAGATCTATCCTCCATGAATCTAATCCCACTTTAAAGTTATTTATCCCTGTGGCCATCACTACATCATCTGGCGGCGAATTCCATATCTTAATCACAACTCCGCCCCTCCTCCCCATACCAATAATACCTGTAACAGAGAAGGATGAAAGCAAAGAAGTTGCCAAATTAGATTTTTTTTGCAAGCAAACTGAGACATGGAGAATTCTTCAGAACCACTAAATCATACTATCATTGGTAAACCATATTGTCAACCTCCCTTTTTGCATTATGATAACAGGCTGAAGCTGTTGTGAAACACCCAAAAGTGGCTCCTTTGGTAAAATTGGCTCCTTAAGCCAGTTTGGTGCAGTGGTTAAGTGTGCAGACTCTAATCTGGGAGAGCAGAGTTTGATTCCCCACTCCTCCACTTGCACCTGGCTGGATGACCTTGGGCAAGCCATAGTTCTGATAAGAGCTGTTCTTGAAAAAAGAGCAGTTTCTGTCAGAGCTCTCTCAGCCCCACCAACCTCACAGGGTGTCTGTTGTGGGGAGGGGAAGGGAAAGGAGTTTGTAAGCCACTCTGAGACACCTTTGGGTAATGAAGGGCGGGGTAGAAATCCAATCTCTTCTCTTCTTCTCTTCTAAGCCTAGATCATTGGTCTGGGGTCTCACAAAACACACTGGACATTGATACTAAGACCTTTGTACAGACCTCAGTGATGAGGAAGAGAAACTGATGGTGGTGGAAAGTGGGCATCAAGTCACAGCTGGGTTCTGGCAACCTCATAGGGGTTTCAAGACAAGAGACAAGGAGAGGTGATTTGCCATTTTCTGACTCTGCAAAGCATACCTAGACTTCTTTGGAGGTCTCCCATCCAAATAACTAACCAGAGCTGACCCATCTTAACTTCCAGGATCTGACAAAACCTGACTAACCTGAGCCATTCAGGTAAGAGCTAATTGTGTGCCATCAAAACCAATTTATGGTGACCCCAGGGCTATGGGGTTTTCAAGGCAAGAAATGAACTGAGGTGGTTTGCTACTACCTTTGTCTGTATAGCAACCCTAGTCTTCCTTGGCAGACTCCCATCCAAGTACTAACTGTGGCTGACCCTCTGAGCGCTGTTGAGACTGGGCTAGTCAGAGCTATTGAGGCTGATGAGAAGAAATTACTAGACTCCAGCTTCAGCTCAGAGGAATCTTGGGCCTCAGCTACACGTGCAGCAGAAATGGGTGTTCAGTTTTACCAATTTAGACTGCAGGTAAGGGGTGCATGTTTCAGAGTTGCCCTACCATTCGTATGTAAAAAACCTAGGGCTGTGGACACAGAACCAGAAAAGGCCTCTCTCTTTTTGTGAAGTGCTTGGTTTTTTCTTTGCGGGATTAAAAAATGTAACTCTCCTGATCTGCAGTTTGAATACAAAAACCACACCTGAGTCCAATTGCACATGGCTGTTTGCGCTCCTAAAGAATCCCAAGGGAGAAGTAGGTAAAGTGAAAGACCTCAGCCCAAGACCCTGGAGTGCTGCTGCCAGTCTGAGCAGACAATATGGACCTACTCAATACTGAGTAGACTGTACTGACCAAGAATCTGGTTCAGTATAAGGCAGCTTTATGTGTACATATATACCATCTGAGACCATTCAGTGGTGCAAAAGATCTGAGCTCCAAGGAGTTAAGAAGGTCCCATCTCATCACTGTAGTGATTTATTGAATGTGCAAATAAAGACCTAGTTCCAATGTCAAGCAAGAAAAGTTTCTTTGACATGGGGCCGAAGCAAATTTATAACATGTAAACCTGTCTATGATGCTTATGTATCAGACATGTACAGGTTGCGCTGGTGCCTGTGGGAGACAGCAACAAAGCATTCTTTTTAATGCATATTTTTATGGTGCAGCAGAGAGGCAGGGGGAGATTGGGAGATAAAGGGATTTGATTTTCATAAAGAGGAACAGATAACTTCCCAACACCTTTTGAACTTGGCAAAAGATAAAAGAGGGGGTAAATTGAACAAAGGAGTCTAGGAAAAGGCGGCTACACTGTGCAGATTTACAAGGCTATAAAATATAGAGATAACAGTAATACTCTTTTACTTGCATAGCTTTTCACCAAGGGAAAAGTGCCCCCTTTAGGGAAATCAATGTGGGTTTTAGGTCTTCAGTTCAGACTTGGTTGTTTCCAGAGAAAATATTTCTTTTATTTGAGGCTCCAGTTTCTCCTTACACAAACCAGATTGCAGGCCTTTTAAATCTCTCGCATCTTTACTGAGGGGCAAGGCTCTGCCAGTCATCAAATCCTGCCTGGGGATATAAGGAATCACTATAAATTTTGTTGGAGTGACTCTTTCTGACCAGGGAAGCTCTCCCAGGTCCTGAAGTACCAGCTTTGTTATCTACTTCCTGTTTCCTGTTGCTAACTGCCCTGCATTCCAGGTTGACCTCCCCAGACCTTAACAAACATGCTGCAGACACTCGGCCTGTTCAGAATACAATAGAAGGGCTTATCTTTTTAAAAGTGGCGAATCTCAAATTTGCCTAGAACCAGTTAACAGCCAGCTTTTTTGTTGAGTTTTCTTACTACAACCCCCAGCTTTCTATAGAAGATCTATCCCCTTTCTTTGGCCCAAATGGGAATTTCCGTCTAACTACCCACTCGTCCTTGCCAACTTTCCACAGTTCTCCTGTCTGTGTTAAACTGCTCTCAGCTAGGGCTGAATTTGTAATGCATGCTCCTCCTCAGCATTCAGCTCTATAGTCTCTCACTACTCAGCTGCTGCTAACCAATTAGATCTCTTGGAACAGCCTGTCACTCAAGGCTCTCTGGCCCTGTGAAGAATTAACCCTTCACAGTCTTTTATCAGTGTATACATCACTTCTAAGCTTTTAAAAGTACAGTCTGTCACAAGATGTTTCTGAAAGTCTCCACATCTGAATTTCTGTTTTGATTTTTGGAGTTCTGGATCACCTATTATTTCCCCCCACCAGTAGAATCATTGATGTGATTGGTATGCATATACTGCATCAGGTTTGTTTTTGTGTGGTGTTTCAAAAATGCATGGGAGCAGATGTGCACCTCAATGAAACACCACACAAAAAGAATCTTATATGCTCACATTATGGTTGGCCTTTTGTAGTATTGTGTCAATTGGCACAGTGGGAACAGGTAAGATGGAGGTACCACTGGTGGTTTTTGTATAACTGGGAGACTGCCTGACTTGTGTGGTATTTTACCTTCCTTGAAGAAACAGGTTTGCCGCTTGGAGGTACTGTTAGCTCCTGGTCTACCATTGGATGCTTGGTTCTTATTGGAACTACGTAGCACCTTTAAATGATTTTGGCTGATGTGCCAGCTGTGGTTGGATCTGGGAGAGTCAGGCTTGAATGGAAGCTTGCTGGGTGACCATGGACCAGTCACTGTTTCTCAGTATAGTGTACCTTCCAGAGATGTTGTGAGGAACAAAATGGGAAGGGGAGAATAATGTATGCCACACTGAACTCCTTGGGGTGCTGCTGGGATAAAAATGTGATTGATAAGTAAATGAAGCAGCGGGGGAGAAGATGAGAATGCTCAGGAGGAGCTGAACGCTGTGGAGACAGTGCGTGATCCAATTTTGGAGTTATTGTGAAAATTCTCATGGAACTAAAATGGTGCTAAGGAGGAGAATTCAGTGCAGAGAAATTTCAGCACAATGAATGAATGGAACCGGGGAAATCCGCCCTTCCCTGTGAGATGTCTTTAGTTTAAAAAATGGGTATGAAGAATGGCAGGAAAACAACAATATCCAGTACTACGGGAAATGCTTCAATTGTGCTATGGATTTCAAAATAAACTAAATTATTTAGCTAGAACAGTAACTCAAATCAGGAGCAAAAATAAATCAAAGGGGAAAGGAATGGGGGGATGTGCACAGATCATTTTGTTGACATCTGATCAATCCCACAAAGAACTCTGAATATTTTATTTCATGGCCTTCACTGGTAAGAAGTTCTGGGGCAGATTTGCAGCATCCCCTTCCTTTGCCGAATTACAAACAATGCTGGTTGAGCAGGTAGCAAAGAAGCAGGCACACAGAAAGGGAGTGCTACCTGATAATGAGTAAATTAGGCTGTTCCCAGATGGATATTTTGCTGCAGCTTGGTTTCCTTACAGCAGCATCACATGAAGTTGTCCTCTGTTCATCCTGTTTCTGTGTTTTCTCCTGCTTTGAAAGGGTATTTCCCAAATATGGTTTGGTATGACCTCTATGGAAAATTCACAGTCAAAGCACCTTTGGCCAGTGCGTGGATGGAAAGCTATGCATTTTTGGAGGTCCCGCCCATGTGAGCACCTCAGCACAGTCCTCAGCATTCGCAGCAGTGAGAGCAAGATGAAGAAATTGTCTTGGTGTGGAAAGAGCCTTAACCAAACCAAGAATGTTTATTTTAAAATGTTTGCATCTCACCAGCAGATGTTAAGCTGATTCTGGGAGGCATTACAGGTAGCTATTTATTCACAGAGTTTCAAGATGGTGATGATAAGGAAACACACTTAAGATTACCCTCTGGTAATTTATCTGCTATTTATTCACTTTCCTTTGAAAGAAGTAATGCACACAATGGAAAATATTATCTTTTCCCTACTTCCCATTCAGAGGAAAACTGTTATTTGTAGTTTGTGATTGGAGTGTGTAGTGGAGGCCTGGGCTATAAGAATGCCAACACAAGAGGATGCCACACTACACTGAGAAGAGAAACCGACCTCTTCTGGTTGATTATTGGACAATGGATTTGGTCAGCAAGAAGATCATGGAAGAAGTATGGAAGAAATTTGAAATTATTTATTATTATTTATTTCATTTATTTAATCACCCTATCCTGGCTTACCCCGGGCTCTGGGCAATGTACAAAAGGCAAAATGCCATAAAACAAGATACAATTTTTAAAATATCCATATACAGTTTATAAGAGGTAAAACAGGAATAAAAGATCCAAGATGGTGACTTACAATTTTCTGTTCCAATTCTGAAATGCCCGGCCATTTAGTGGGAGTTGGAGAGGGAATCTTAAACAAAATATATAGTGGGAAGAGGGAAAACCAGTGCAACCAACCATTGCTGCCCTCAACCTAAAGCGTGATGGAACATCTCTGTCTTAAAGGCCCTGCAGAATTGACACAACCTGGTGTCATTTGGCATTCCACCAGGTTGGGGCCAGGACTGAAAAAGCCCTGGCCCTTGTGAAGGACAGCCAGACATTCCTAGGGCCAGGGATCGCCATCAAGTTATCAGTGGAGCACAAGGCTCTCCTGGGGACATAGTGGAGAAGGTGGTCCCACAGGTCTGTTGGTCCCAGACCACTCAAAGCCTTAAAGGTCAGGTTCAAAGTGGTGCAGCACTGGTTGAATGTGTGCTGTCCGTGATGTTCCTGTCAGGACTTGTGTCGCCACATTCTGAAAAGCTGAAGTTTCCGGACCAATCTCAAGGGTAGGCCAGCATAGAGTAAATTGCAATAGTCTAGCCTGGAGGTGACCGTCATGTGGATTACTGTGGTTAGGTCAGGGCGTGACAAGAAAGAAGCCAGTTGCTGGGCTTGGCGAAGGCGGAAGAATGCCAGCCTGGTAATACGTGTGACTCGGGCCTCCATCGATAGGGAGGTTTCTAAAGTCTTGCCCAAACTCTTGGCAGATGCTGCTGGTGTCTGTGGAGCCCCATCAAGAGTTGGTAGCCTGGATTCCAATCTCGAAGCTCCCCCCAGCCACGGAACCTCCACCTTCGATGGATTCAGTCTCAGCCTGCTCTTTTTAAAATCCTCTACCACAGCCTCTAGTCCCTCAGCCAGATTTTGCGGGGCGATGACTGTCTGTTTATCCAATAACAGATACAGCTGGGTGTCATCGGCATATTGATGGCACCCAAGCCTGAAACTCCTTGCCAGCTGGGCGAGGGGGCTCATATCGATGTTAAATAACATCAGCGAGAGGACTGAGGAATCCCACACACTAAAGGTTGCCTAGAAGACACATCCTCACCCAGTGCCACCCTCTGTCCCCAACCCTGGAGAAATGAGGAGAGCCATTGAAGGGCCACCCCACGTACTCCTACATCGGTGAGATGGTGAGTCAAAAGATCATGACTGACTGTGTTGAACACTGCTGTGAGATCAAACAACAACCGCTGTGCTGACCCACCCTCGATCCAGCTGTCTATGGAGATCATCTGTCAAGGTGACGGGCACAGTTTCTGTCCCGTGGATGGGATGGAAGCCAGACCGGAATGGATCCAATGCTGATGTGTCATCCAGGAAACCCTGGAGCTGCTCAGCTACTGCTCCCTCAATCACCGTACTGAGAAATGGTAAGTTTGAAACTTATTTTAAACTAAGTTTGAAATGTCACAGCTCAACTCTGCCTGCTTCCCTCGACATCTTTTGAATGTTTTACCTGTGTAAGTTTTTCCAAAATGTGCTCCCAAATCTCACAGTTTTGGGAAACTCTGATGTGCATGTTATAATCCTGTGACTTGGACACATGTCAAATATCCAGTAGCCAACTCTACCTTGAGCTGCAGCTATGTAAATCTGTGGATCAGGGCCAGATGGAGAGCAGGATGTTTTCCAGCAAAGTTGAGGTTTTCTGCAGGTTTGTAGAAAAAACTAAAAACCTTGGGGGAAACAGTAGGGGGTGTAAATCCCCCACCAAATAGAGGAGTATTGTCTGCACATGTGTAAACAGTGCTTCTCTGTTCAGCCGGGTAGCCTCACTGGGGATGGGAGGGGGACTTTCCAGAGTCCTGGCATGCCACAGATACCTGCCCCCCTCCACTGCCACATGGGCCAAAAGCTGTGGCAGCTGAGAGCTAAGCCAGGCCCAGTGGTGGAGGCTGGAAGCTGTGTCAGGCCCAACTGTGGGGATGGTGGGGAAGGCAGGGAGCCACATCTGCAGTGAAGCTCAGGTCAGGTGAGATGAGTGGGGAAACTGCCACTGTTGTCATAACTGCCACGGAAGGGAGCAAGAGTCCAATAGTCCCTTAAAGACTCACAAAATGTGTGGCAGAGTATGAGCTTTTGTGAATATGAGCTTTCATGCCACAAATTTTGTTATTCTTTAATAACTGGACTCTTGCTCTTTTCTACTGCTACCCATCTTGATCTACTACCATTGTGGCAACAAAGCAGGAATCAATCGAGTTGGGTGTGTGTGTGTGCTGCGACAGCAAGCTGGGATTGGGCAAGATTTTCTTGGGTCCCCATTTGTAATCTACTAAAACCATAGTATATTAAAAATCAACTAGGGTTGGCTTTGCCATGTTTAAGATATGGTTGTGAGCAGTGTTCCCTCTAAGCTGAGTTAGTGTGAGCTAGCTCACAGTTTTTTAGCCTCCGGCTCACACATTTTTTGCCTTAGCTCAGGGAGGATGGCTCCAGGGCAAACTGATTTATGCAGCAGCCAAATCACTCACTCACAGCTTTAATGCCAGTAGCTCACAAAGTAGAATTTTTGCTCACAAGACTCCACAGCTTAGAGGGAACATTGGTTGTGAGAACTGACTATTAAGAGCTGACCCCCAATGGGGGAGGAAACTGATGTGTAACTAAAGGTCTTCAATCTAAGTTCAATCAATATTCCATTTAAAAAACTGATAGATTTTGAGTTAACAATAACTCTTTATCAAAAGATTTTTGAATCTTTTTTAAATTTCACAATGCTTCTTTCTGCTCTGAATCACGCTTTTTTATATTTTAATAGGATATCAGATGTGAGAAAGATCTGGATATTTAGAGGATTGGATGGTTGGCATAGATTTGTAGATGGATTATCTTGTGTGAGAAGATTTTCAAAGGATGTTGGAGACAAATTATACGATCACAAGCAATTTCTCATGCACAGCTTGATTGGGATTCCAGTTCTACTGCAGTGTTGATGATGGCTTGCCTTCATGCATTCCCCCCCCCCCTCCAAGGGCTGGTTTCAAAATGTTTGAAATTTTAAAGATACAGTCTCTGTCTTTGAAGAGATGGGCTATTTACCACACTATTTTTTAAAATAGAAATTAACTGTGAAATCCTGATCAGAGTTACACTCTTCTAAGCCCATAGACATCAGTAGGCTTAGAGGAGTATCACGTTGCATCTGTGCTGATTTTAAAATGTAGTTGCTCTGTTAGTGCCAGATTATTGCCTCTTATGTTCAACTGACATGTGCAGCACTTATCAAAAAGAAGCAAGCCTGGTACAGAGCAGCCTTCCAATCCGAGGCTTTATGAATGAGCCCCCAAATCTGAACCTCAGTACTAAAGCTGGGCCACCCTGGTGGTGAAGGGGCAACATAAAACAACAAAACCTAAGGTAATTCCAATATGCTGAAAGTTTACTTCATTCATTAATTTGAATCGAACTGGCTTGGAAGTCCCCAGTTCCTGGATGTTCACGTTGGGTGACCACTGCCTGACACTGTGTTCACAATGCTGCTCAAAAAGCTCTTTTCTAACTAAATTTTTGCACTCTGCAAACATAAAGTCGCAACCTCATTAGTAATAATGTTCCATCCAGAGACACGAGGGGCCTCTAAGCAGTAGGAAGAATGCCAGTAATGTAGAAATGGAAATGTGCAGTTCTGAATTTCTTCACAAATGGAGCCATCTGAGAAGAGCTCAGATTTCAATTGAAGGGGGTGGGGGTGGGAAAGAAGGAAAGACGGCAGGACGAGAGATCAAGGTGGGATGAGAGAATATCACCCAGCTCTACCTTATTCACTATAAAAGACTGTAGAGTTCCTTTCGGCAATTTTATCTCATGTTTTGCTAATGAATCCTCATTATTTTTGAGGATGTAAAGAAGGTTTGCATTTGTATAAGACTACCGAGCTATGAAGTCGCAGAGTATAAACTATATAAAATGAACAAAAAACGTGCATTTGGGGTTTGTAAAGATAATATGTCAGCAGTACTGGATCCCATTGGCGTCCAACGATTTGCATATAACCACACTTATTATGTTGGACAATATAACTTGTAGACTCATATTCTTGACTCGAGAGATGCTGAAAGATGGCAGACGGTGGAGGATTCAGATTTGTGTTGAAAAGGTTGGGGATGAAGATAGTTGTTAGTCAGTGGCGGGCTACTCAGTCCTAAACTCTGGATTCCAGCACTTCACTGGCATACCCCCATCCTCTTTCTGCTGAGAAAGAAAATGTCCCAAAGTGGTGGTGGAAAGTGTCAGCAAGTCACGGCCGCCTTATGGCAACCCTGTAGGGTTCTCAAGGCAAAAGATGTTCAGAGGTGTTTTGCCATTGCCTGCCTCTGCATAGAGACCCTGGACATCCCATTCAAGGACTAAACAGGGCTGACTTCTCCTTATCTTCTGATGAAATCAGGCCAGCCTGGGTCATCCAGGCCAGAGCAATACCACCATGCTAAAACAGTCAGATTCAAAATGGTAGTTCTAGGCAATAGATCCCTCCAATGACAGCTGCACCAAAAAAAGGAAGTGTCTTAAAAAGAGGCAATTGCTATTAATGTTCTATGGTGGCTAAGAACTAAAAGAGAGTGGTTTCCTAAGTCAACATCCCATCAGCCCAGTTAGTTGAAGGACCAGTCTGCCGTCGGAGAAAAGGGACAGAAAGGGAAGCAAAGAGAAGGGCCTGTTTCACAAACTTTTAACAAAAAGCCAGGAGGAGGGAATCTGGCAGCTTCTTTTGCAGTTCTGTTCCTCCCACCATGATGCTGCTGGTTCACATACCTCCTGTACATTGTAGCTAACTCAGCACACTTCTGGCTAACCTCCTCCCTTCCCTCCGGATGCCCTCCTAGAAGGCTGTCTCCACAATGAAAGAGACACTTCCAGGCAAAATGTCTCACTGCTTCCTTCTGACCCGAAGGACCACAGATGAAAGGAATTCTTGAGACGTAGTCAGACTGACAATCTTCTGGACAGGGCTTCAGATGACTGCTGATTAACTCGGAGGTGAAAGTGTCTGCCCTTCAACAAAACAAAACAATCCCTGCATACATCAGAGCGTGCTGCATTTCCTCCTGGGAAGCATGATGAAACAAAAAACTTCTAAGTGGGCTTGCTTTCATCTCCAGAAGCCTCAGGGCCTCAGACTGGCCTAGCAAACTGCTGAGGGTGCTTGGGTCTTCAGACTTTAGTAGGGATGGGCAAGGTTCAGCCCTTTGATTTGACATGTAATGTGAACTCCCTGGATTGGCTGGGCTTTGCATAAAGATGAGGCGCCTGCTTTTGCCTTGCCAATAGAAATAGTGCTTTTTCCTGCTGCACACCAGGTTCTGCCCTGAGCTGGGTGGTGCAGGCTAGCCCAATCTTGTCAGATCTCAGAAGCTAAGCAGGATCAGCCCTGAGGAAGGCTACCAAGGAATTCCAGGGTTGTTCTGCAGAGGCAGGCAATGGCAGACCACCTCTGCATCTATTGCATTGACAATCCTACGTGGTCACCATAAATCAGCTGCAACATGACAGCACTTTCCACCAGCACCACCACACCAGGTTCTGGCCAGCATGGTGTGATGGCTAAAGTGTTGAACTAGAATCTGAGAGACCCAGGGTCAAATTCCCATTCTGCCATGGAAGCTCACTTGGGCCAGCCACACCCTCTCAGCCTAACCTAGCACACAGGGCTATTGTGAAGACAAAATGGAGGAGTGGAGAATGGTGCAGGCTGCTACAGGTCCCCCACTTGGAGGAAAAGGCAGGGTAGAAATAAAGTAAATAATTCAACACATGAAACTCTCTTTCTTGGTTAGCCGCAATTCCTGACCTGGGAGACATGCACATGATGACATCCAAGGATAGCTGACCAGGGCCACAGACCAGCCATGAGGTTTACATGGAAGCTGCTTTGACTCGAATCAGACCCTTGGACCATCTACCAGAGGACTGAAAGCAGCTGATCGGCAGGGGAAAGTTTTGAGATCTTTTAAAGTGAAGATACCGGGGACTGAATGTGGGACCTGTCAAGCTCAGGCCTCGCTTGCCAAATATTTCCTTATACTCATGTGCAGTTGCATTAGGGGTTATTGTCCCACATTTCATTATTCCATTGATTGTGTTATGGATTCACGTATTCTTCTACAACTCCTATGTTGCACGCAACCTTGCTCTTCGTCACTGCTATTTACCATCTCTGCTGGGAACTGGGGAGGGGCAGGAGTGGATGTGTATGGCTGTCTGCTTTGCTTGGTTAGTGCCAGCTCATAACAGTTCTCATGCAGGGGCCTCCAGAGTGTGTTGAGAACACCTTGGGAAGTATATGATCTCATGGTTCTGTGTGACCTTGTAGTCTGGGGAGCTTCTAGATAATGTAACCGTTAGCTTGGAGGTTGGGGGGGCAGTCACAAGAGCAGGGGCAGGTGTGTGGCAGGCTGAATGGGAACAACGATTGGTTGTTTGGCATTTGTGGAATTTCTTGCTTTCAGTATATTGGCGGAACTGGCGTCTGGGCCCCAGTTCCAACACAGAAGCTGTCTATGCTTGGAACCTCTCTACCTCTTAATAAAAAAAATCTTGGAAGAGTGTTTGTGAGAGTGATTGCATCCAGGACCTTCTACATGTTTAACCTGTGCTCTACCACAGAGCCATGTCCCTTGCTCTTATCTTGGCATCCCCCACTCAATGTGCAAAATGGGGAGCAGCAATCCTACTGACCATGCACAGACGAAGCATTTAGTTGTGCTGCTCATTCCTGGAGTTGTTTCCACCCTTCTTTTCCCCCAATCTTTGATACTGTGCTTCACTGTGTGTGCCACATTTTTTATTATCCAATGGGATTTTTCTCTCTCCCTTGTCCTCTTCCTGTCTGTATGGTTTCTCTCACCCAGCAGTGCTGGGCTGTGATAAGAGAAGCCTGCATCTCTCCCGTCACCTGCAGTGATTGATCGGCTGTCGGCCCGCAATCCCAAACTGTCAGTCAAGCCTTAATCCCCAGCTCTGCTGCATTCTCTTCAGTGACAAGAAACTGACACAGTTTCCGTTGCACTTAATCAGCTCCTTACACTTAATATCTCTTCCAATGACACCTGCATTTTTTTTTGTGGGCAAGGTATACTTGCCAAAAATAGATGCTGCATCCCACCAAGATTGGAACTGAGAAAGGAAAATTCTGAACAAATATATCTCCTTAATAAAGGTGTGTGTGTGGGGGGGGAGCCATCTCTTATTCTAACTAGATAGGCCACAGATTTCAAGGTGAATGTGTTCGACAGGCAAACGTCCTGTGTCGGACTGTGGGAATCACATCTGAGGCGATCGATAGGTTTGTTCAGTTTGGCACCTCATTACGCAAAGGCCTGCCAATCAGGTTTGCATCAGGTTTTTGCAATACTGTCCATGTATAAATACCAGGGGCACTTCTAGGGTTTGAGCGACCCCAGGCAGAGAGTTCCCAGGACCCCCTTCCCCTATTCTATCTACCAGCAGGCCCCCAAACATGCCCTCCTTCCCTCCCACCTGCCTGTGTGTCCTTCCCCTGCCTTCTTGTGAGCTCTCAGTGTGAGCCACTTTGGTGTAGTAAAAGTGGTGGACTCTAATCTGGAGAACCGGGTTTGATTCCCCACTCCTCCATATGCATCCAGCTGGGTGGCCTTGGGTCAGTCAGAGTTCTCTCAGAGCTGCTCTCTCAGAGCTCTTTCAGCCCCACCTACCTCACAGGTTGTCTGTTGTGGGGAGAGGAAAGGAAGGAGACTGTAAGCCGCTCTGAGTGAAGGGCAGGGTATAAATTCAACTCTTCTTCCTCCTCCCCCCCCGCCTTTGCTCACTGCTGCCTGAAGCCCCTTCCCCAGTCTGTGTAGCTGGGAGCATGGTAGAGCACCAGCAAATAGGTGAAGGGGGGGGAATGACAGCAGTGGGCCCAGCCAGATGCCCTAGTCCCTGGCTAGGGATGCCAGCCTCCAGGTAGGACCTGGGGATCCCTTGGAATCGCAGCTCATCTCCAGTGTAATGTATTGAAATGATTACATGAATCACCTCATAGGACTCCCATGTTAAGCTTCGAGCCAGACCAGGGCTCCTCTGAGCGAACTTCCTATTGGTCGCTTCGTAACAGCGACCAATCAGAACGATACCATTCCCTAGGAGGGAAAGACTCCCATTGGTCTTTATTCTAGCAATCTCATTGGTTGATATTTGTAAATAGGCGTGGCTACATTAGCCCGGTTATGTTTAAAAGGAGCATAAGCTCCCACTGTTTTCTGTTCTGGTTTCTTACTGAGTTAGTGCTTGTTCGTTACTTCTAAATAAAGCTGAATCACTTGCTGAATCACTCTAAGAGTCCTTTGTTAGCGCGATCTAACAATTGGCGACGAGGATGGGATGTTAGAGCAGGTAGGCAGCCCTGCGGACATCCACACTTCGGACTCGGAAGAAAGCGAGCAGAGCACAGCAGCCGATCCGGCGGAGGCGCCACCAGCTCCGGTGCCCAAGTCTCCCCCGATGGCTGGAAGCCAGAAGTTCGAGTGCTTCAAACCCTCCTCAGAAGACTGGGACTCCTACCTGTCCAGGTTCGAGTTCCATCTGGAGACCCACGACATCACCGATGAGGCGAAGAAACGAGCATGCCTCCTGAGTTCCTGCGGGAAGGGGACCTTCGACATAGCCAGGTCGTTGGTGGCCCCAACTGATATAAAGACTGTCACCTACGCTGACATCACGGAGAAGCTTAAGGCTCACTATTCTCCACAACCGTCGGAGATCGCCTGCCGGCACGCTTTTTACAAGCGGAACCAGGCCGGAGGCGAGACCATCGCAGATTTCGTGGCGGCCCTTCGCAAAGCCGCACGGCCATGTAATTTCCACAACGTGGAGGAAGCCCTCAGAGACCGTCTCGTCTGCGGTCTCAAAGATGAAAGGCTGCAACAGAGGCTGTTCGCCCGCACCACCCTGACCTGGGCAGTGGCCTACGAAGAGGCCGTGGCCGCGGAAGCAGCGGAGAAGTCCACGAAGGAGGTCCGCCAGCGGGTGGCAGAGCCCAGTATACACGCTCAACGAGACAGCGAGGGCGAAGACGCGGATGATGACGTCAACGCGGTTCGAGGCAAGCGGACCCCAGCGAAGACTACCAACGTCAAGCCTTGCTCCGGTTGTGGCGGGAAACACCAGCGCGACTCCTGTTGGGCTCGTGATGTCGACTGCAGAGCGTGTGGACGGCGTGGTCATCTGGCCAGAGTCTGCAGATCAGCAAAGAAGGATCCCTCAACTAACAACCGGTCAGCGCAGAGGGGCACTCCAGTCAGCACCCAAGGCAAGACCCGTTCCTCAGCATCGGAAGCAAGCTGCCAGTTGACGGCGACCTTGTCGAGCGCATCGGCCGTAAATCGCACCAGCAGCCAGGGCAAGATCACCGTGACTCCACTCCTCGACGGCCGACCCTGTACAATGGAGGTGGACTCAGGATCGTCCGTGACGGTGATTTCTGCCGCGTCCTGGCGCCAGTTGTTCCCGAACCGAAGCCGGCGGCGGCTCCAGCCTGCGGGAACCAGAGTGTCCGACTTCCAGGGCAACCGAATTCCCTTGGCCGGACGGGACTCTGTTACTGTTGAGTATAAGGGGAAATGTGTTAAACTGTCATTCCTGATTGCAGAGGGAGACCGGGTTAACCTGCTAGGGTTAGATTGGTTTGAGCCATTGGGCATTGGTATTTCTGGGATTAACAGGATGTCTGAAAATAAATGGGGCATGCTGTACGACCTGTTCCCTGATGTATTTGCCGAAGGGTTGGGGAGGTACAAGGGCCCCCCGGTTGCGTTTGACTTAGATCCGTCAGTCAAACCTATTAGGTTGAAGTATCGGAAAGTACCTGTGTCTCTCAAACATAAGGTGGAAAAAGAGATTGACAAACTAGTTGAGCAAGGGGTTTTAGAGCCAGTACCATACAGCAAATGGGAGACCCCGATCGTAACCCCTGTCAAATCAGATGGGTCCATACGACTATGCGCCGATTACAAATGTACGATTAACAAGGCGCTGCAGCAACATTCGTACCCGGTCCCGGTAATAAGCCACATTTTGGCTTCCCTGGGGGGTGGCAAGATTTTCGCCAAATTTGACCTGGCCCAGGCATACCAGCAGTTGCCTGTCACCCCGGAGGCTGCCGAGGCCCAAACAATTGTAACCCACCAAGGGGCTTTTAAAGTGAACAGGCTGCAATTCGGGGTCAACGTAGCACCTGGGATTTTTCAGGGCCTCATGGAACGTCTACTAAGGGGGGTACCTGGCACAGTGCCCTATTTTGACGACGTGCTGATTGCGGGCGGGTCTGAACAGGAACTACTGGACCGGGTTAAAGAGGTCCTCAGGCGTTTTCAAAATGCCGGTCTCAGAGTTAAGCGCTCAAAATGCACGCTCGGGGTGGAAAGTGTGGACTTCCTGGGGTTTCGCATTGACGCAGAGGGAGTCCACCCCACGGATGAGAAGGTATCTGCAATCCAAAACGCCCCCAGGCCGGTGAGTAAGAAGGAGCTCCAATCCTTTTTAGGACTCCTGAATTTTTATCATGCGTTTTTACCGCATAAGGCATCAGTGGCGGCCCCTTTGCACGCGCTTTTGCACAAGGAGGCAAAATGGAAGTGGGGGCAGGCCGAGGAAAAGGCTTTTGTGGGAGTCAAGGAGCTGCTGACATCTAATGCCGTACTCACGCATTATGATGAACACAAGCTCCTGGTGTTAGCTGCTGACGCTTCACCTTTTGGAGTAGGCGCAGTTTTAAGCCATCTGATGCCTGATGGGAGCGAAGCGCCTATCGCTTTTTATTCTAGATCACTATCTGCGGCAGAGCGGAACTATGCCCAGATAGACAAGGAGGGTCTGGCGTTGGTAGCGGCTGTCAAAAAGTTCCATGATTTTATTTTTGGCAGACGATTTTTGCTGGTCACTGACCACAAGCCGCTACTGGGGATTTTTGCGCCCGATAAGCAATTGCCAAACATCATGTCCCCACGCATGCTTAGATGGGCGATATTTTTGCAGGCTTATGATTTTGACTTAGAGCACCGGCCTGGGAAAGCGATTGGGCATGCGGATGCCCTCAGCCGGTGCCCGGTGCCGGACATTGGCGCAGACCCTGCCCCCGCCTGTGAGGTCTTGGCAATTGAGGAGCTTCCTCGACCCCCGGTATCATCCAGGGACATTGCAGCACACACGGCCAAGGATAGCGTGCTGTCCCGAGTATTAAACTGGGTTTGGAGGGGGTGGCCGGTTGGAAGCGTTGAACCGGAGTTCGGCCCTTACAAAAGCCGTCAAAATGAACTATCCATTTCTAAGGGCTGTGTATTATGGGGGAACAGGGTGGTGGTTCCTGACAAACTCAGGACGAGAGTGTTAGAGTCGCTGCACGAGGGTCACCCCGGTATGGTACACACCAAAGCGTTGGCCAGAGGGTATGTCTGGTGGCCGGGGCTGGACAAAGAGATCGAAGAATGGGTACGAGGGTGTCCCAAATGCCAGCAAGTCAGACCCGATCCCCCACAAGCTACACCCCAAGGCTGGGAGTCATCTGGTAAACCCTGGGCCAGATTGCATATAGATTTTGCTGGCCCTCTCCAAGGGCAAATGTTCCTAATTGTGGTGGACGCTATGTCCAAATGGCTGGAGGTCGTGCATATGAAATCGACCACATCACTTGCTGTGATCCATGCGCTCCGCCGACTTTTTGCCACCCACGGGTTGCCTGACGTCATCGTCAGTGACAACGGGCCTCAATTTGTGTCTGAGGAATTTAGGCTCTTCCTCACGAGTAATGGCATACGCCAAATGACTTCGGCCCCTTTCCATCCGGCATCTAATGGCCAAGCCGAACGGATGGTCAGGACGGCCAAAGAGGCCCTGGGTAAAATGGACGAAGGGGACTGGAGCCAGAGGCTGGGCTCCTTTCTTTTGCTGCAGCACACCACCCCCTGTAGTGCTACAGGCCGTAGTCCGGCCGAATTGTTAATGGGGCGGAGACTCACGACCCGTTTGAACCGAATGCACCCAGACCTCACTGAAGAGCAATCCGAGCGTACCACGGCGCAACCGAAGGTGCGCATGTTTGAAAAAGGGGACAAGGTTTTCGCACGAAATTATGCAAACGGGCACTTATGGCTTCCTGGGGTTATATCCGACTCTGTGGGTACTCGAATGTATGTGGTGCAGTTAGCTGACGGTCGAATATGGCGGCGCCACATAGATCAGTTAAGGAGACGTTGGGCTAGGGACAGCGCTGACTCTCCGACGGCTGAATCCCCTGATGTCGAGTGGACACCCCCAGAGCAGGCGGTGAGTACCGAAAGGCCCGGTACTGTCCCCGAGTCAGGGCAGAACCCTGTGTGCGGGGCTGAAATCCCAGTCGAGTCTGTGCCTGATCCAGGCTGTAGTGAACCCCACTCTGACCCACAACCTTGTCTGCCCATGGAGCCTGCACCGCTCCGCAGGTCCCAGCGTTCGCGGCAAATGCCGACTTATCTGAAGGACTATGAGTGTAAATACTGTTGGAATAACTGATGTACAAAGGTTGATTGCATGTATGTAAATAATAAAACAATTGGGATGATGGCTTAACTTAGGGGGGAGGAATTGTAATGTATTGAAATGATTACATGAATCACCTCATAGGACTCCCATGTTAAGCTTCGAGCCAGACCAGGGCTCCTCTGAGCGAACTTCCTATTGGTCGCTTCGTAACAGCGACCAATCAGAATGATACCATTCCCTAGGAGGGAAAGACTCCCATTGGTCTTTATTCTAGCAATCTCATTGGTTGATATTTGTAAATAGGCGTGGCTACATTAGCCCGGTTATGTTTAAAAGGAGCATAAGCTCCCACTGTTTTCTGTTCTGGTTTCTTACTGAGTTAGTGCTTGTTCGTTACTTCTAAATAAAGCTGAATCACTTGCTGAATCACTCTACGAGTCCTTTGTTAGCGCGATCTAACATCCAGACTACAGAGATCAGTTCCCCTGGAGAAAATAGATACTTTGGAAGGTGGAATCTATGGCACTGTACCCCACTGAGGTCCCTGTCTTCCACAGACTCCATCCCCAAATCTCCAGGAATTTCCCACCCTGGAGCTGACAATCCTACTGTCTGCTGGGGTGTGTGTGTGTGGCAACCCTAGCCCTGGCAGCTTCCCCACCTCTGGATACTCTAATGCTGGCCCTGGCAAAAGCACTGCCAATCCAAACAGGTCAGCAGTTTGTTGGGCTGCAATGGCCCTGGATCCTCTCTGCTGTTTCCACTGCATCTGGCCTGCGGTGCAAGCTATAATGCACTGGGACATGGTTGGTAGATGGCCCACTTCAAGCCCCACTTGGATATCTTACAATGGGCCTGTTAGGACTAGGCATGGGCCTTCTTCAGGCTCAGAGAGTGTGTTCTCCATTCATGTTCCCTAAGTGCAGTTAATTTTAGCTTCTTCTTCTTCTTCTTCTTTTTCTTCTTCTTCTTCTTCTTCTTCTTCTTTTTCGTCATCGTTGTGCTGCCAAGTTGAACTGGCTAATGAACTGGCTTCATGGGGTTTTCAAGGCAGGAGATGAGCAGAGGCCATTGCCTTTCTCTGCATAGCAACCCTGGACTTCTTCAGTGGTCTCCCATCCAGGTACTAACCATGACTGACTCTGGTTTCCTGACTCTAATGAGCTCAGGCTAATCTGGGCTATTCAAGTGCACACCTCTATTTCCTTCTGTGCTTAAAGAGTAATTGGAGACCTGAGCATACAGTCCCAGGAAGCATACCAGGCTATGTCTCCCAACCTTGGATCATGATAACCATGGTTCAAGCTCTAGGTTATCTGAATAGGCTTCCAGGTAGATATGGTACCTTGGGAAGGGTGCCTTGACCTTGTCTTCTTATGATCCAGACTTAAAGCTTCTGCCCAGAAGGGTGGCAGAACTCAGCCTGGACCGGAAAGAAATGGCTCAACCAGAGAACCTGTTGAAAGCTGCAGCCTCTGGAACAAAAATTAACAGCACAAATTGCTTAGGCTGGCATATTTGTTTAAAACGACTTGGTACAAATAAATATAGAATGATTGTACACCCTTCTGGGACCATCCTGCATTGCCACTTTCATTTGCATTAATTGATTTAATAGCTTTATGATTGTAAAGAGATTAGCTGGGAAATGTATTGATCTATATATAGAACCTAACAATAGGGCTGTATAGATACAAGATGAATGTGAAGACCCCCCCTTCCCCCCTTAGTTCTTTGAAATAAATGAGAATTCGGCTTTTGTCTCACTAGCCTCATCTTTTTTTAAAAAGAAGGGATTGGAGGGGGTTGCGAGGAGCTACTGGTGGGGGTTCATTTGATTCATTACCATTCATGAGATAGATTTGCAATAATTTACATTGCCATAGAGGGAGAAGAATAGAAGATGCTATAGTGCAAGAAAATCAATTGGGTTTTTCAATAGATGTAAGGTGAACAAGATGAAATAGGGGACTGTATGCTCTCCCATCCAAACTGAAATGACAAGCATTGGGAATTATCCGGTCATCTCCTCCCACATGGTGGTGGTGGTGGGAGGGACTTACTTGCCAGGAAATCTTCCCTCTTCCCTCTCACATGTACCCCATCAATGACTCACTTCCATTCCTTATTTCATACGGAAAATCGGAGATGGTGGTCCTCTCCCATTCCCCCTCCTTGTCAAGAGGTTAACAGAATTTTGTTCTTTAGCTGCCCGGGACCAAGAATCAGAATAGCTTTTCACCCCCTGCAGAGAATAATAGATTGGAAAGAGAGAGAGGCAACAGAGTGAGAAGTTGATAGAATGGAAATGCGACTCTTGTTCTCCCCTGGATCCACAGACGCAGCAAGGTTTTAACACTGATAAGGCAATCCCATACCTTGCTCTCTTCCTGGGAAGACCAAGGGCCAGCGGAGGGTCAGGGCTGTTGCAATGTGCACTGTAACCAAGGGAACAGGAAGAAGAGACGTATGGACAATCAGGACCACGGACAGAGCAGAGGGAAACCTGGGCCTTGAGCGAAGTCAACCGAAAGCCTGGGTCAGAACCTGCATCTGCATTCTGCAAATGGTGGCATTTTAACCCAGTAAAAAGTTGCCTGTCTCCTGATGCAAAAGCCTCTCCTTGGATTAGGGGAAGGCTTTTTGTGCTGGGGGAAAGCACCACCACTTCAAAAGAAATCTCTAGGATCCAACATTCAGATGTCATGACAAACTGAGGTTCAACAGTGTGGTTGATGACTTGTTAACTCCCCCTTGATCCTTCCACCTTCCTCTAAGTTCAGAAAGTGATCCAGACTTCCTGGTCTGATTCACCATGCCCTCTGAATGCAAGCACTTTGGGCAGAGGGGAGCTTATGTACTCCTTACAAGCCAAAACTGTAAACCTCAGTTTAATCCAGTTTTAGAATCCCAGTTAGTGGGGTGCAAACCAAATCCAGTATGAGTTTGGACATCATGGCCAACTGTGTGTGTGTGATCAGACCAGGAAGGTTTGAATCAAATAGCATTGATGAAAGGAACTGGGAGGGCAAGAGGAGCTCATGAATGCGGCAAACAAGCTATGTTCATGCCCATCACCATTTTATCTCACATATGACTTCTGAGGTTCAGGAAGTCTCTGTGCATTGGACTTAGGGAAAAGTTGTTGATAGCTGAGGACATAAGAAACTGGTAACACACCCTTGGAGGGTGGTCATGTGTCTCATTTGTGGAGATCTGTAGTGTGAAGATGTCCCTAGTGGCTGCTGTTCGACACAGTATAAGGAGAAGATCTCTGCAAAGCTGAAGGACCTCAATGTTCCAGGACTGCTCTGGGAATAGAAGGGATTCTGCCTGAGCTGGAGACAGACCCAGGTGGCTTTTCATTAGCCCTAGTGGATCATTTGAATTTAAGTGCCAGAGCTGAGGTTGAAAGTAACTTTTATAGCCAAGATGGGACAGTGGAGAGAAAGGTAGGGAAAATAGGTTCATCGAAAGAATACTCTGCTGTTCTGGCGATCTTTGGGAGGGACAACACTTTTTTTTTTACACTGTTTTCTTTGTGGCTTATGTTTCATTTTACAAGCGACAGTTTTCCCCCTGGAAATTTCTCCTAGGAGATTGTGATTGATTTCTCAGGTGGTTTGGAAACTGCACTATAAAAAAACGGGCAAAAATGCCGTGTGAGGTGTAGCGGTTTTGTACAATCGAAATGAATTACTCCAGAAAGAGGGGATCCTGCTGAGCAAAACATTTGCCAATGCACAACTCTCTGGGAGCCATTAGTTTCAAGGCTGCTTCCGCTGCCCACTTCCCCAGCCCAGGCTGGGCTCCCTCCATGAAGGGCTTCAGCAGCAGCAGCTTGCTGTGGGGCTCTCTGAGAGGCCTGAGAGAGTGCCAGTGGCATGTTCTCTTGTGGCAAGGGCACAGGGCAGGGATCCCAGCCTCACCCCTCAGTGGCTTTGGGGTTAACAGATGCATCACGTCTTCCATGCCGCTGTACTTTTGGATAAGTAGGTTTTCGAACTGCATCTTAAGTCATCCTTCAGCAATAGTTGCAACTAGATTAGCTATTGTGGACAAATCAGTCTGGTTGTGAATGATTCTCAAAGCGCAAAGAGAGTGCCATGTCAAGTAACGTGTGGATGCAGCAGGCTATAAGTATGGGGTATCTAATTTTAATGGTTATCTGTCTACTTTTAATTTCAAGAAAGGCGGGACAAGAACTGGAAGTAGACAAATTTATACAGAGACAGGCACAAATCTCTCTCTGTCTTGCTCTCCACCCACACAAACACATCTACAGAGAATGAGCGAGCTCCATTGTTGTGCTTTATGAAGTGTGCAAATGACAGGTCCCTGCCCTAGAGAACTTACAATTTAAATTTAAATGAGAGGGGACAGGTATGGATGGGCGAAATAAAGGAGGGAAGCTGGGCTAACCAGTGTGTGATCCCAGGACCCTGCTGAAGGCTTCCTTCCACACATAGGGAGATTATCCAAGCAAGAGTCGAGGAAAACCACATTAGACATTCTGTGACAGTATCCAGTTATATGGACCGCAAGGCCCACAGCCATCCCTGTAATCAGCCCTCTCCCCCCTTGTGATACGGACAGATCATTGCAGAACTAGAATGTGTAAATGAAAGAGGAAGGAATTTGTCTTTTATTCCCACTCATCCTTCCCAGCCACTAGTCCAGATGCCAAATCCACAGCATGTATTGCTTAATTCTGGGGTTCAGCACCAAAAGCCATAGGCTTGGGAGATGGCTAGCTAAAGAATTTCTGCTTATTATGGGAAGCACAGGGAGCTGTGTTGCCTGTATATATCATATCTTGTGGCTCCCTTTACAAAAACAGCTTTGGCTCCCCACTCCCCATTTTTCTAACACCACCCAAGACTGCCCCAAATTCAGCATGTTAGATCTCCACTGGGATGACTCACTCCCCAGGGAAGACTACATGAGCTGTGCAGAATGGGCTGGCTGCTTTGCTTCCCCATAAGTGGCACATGCTTTTCCGCCTCTGCATTGGAAAATGTACAGATGTGCTTGGCATGAAATGGCACCAAGTTGCCGTGTTCTTGTGGGAATTCCTTCTGCCTTCTTTGAAATGCCCTCTGCCATCCTTGGAAATGAGCTTTTCTGTGGCTGAGATCAAATAGGTAGGGAAGGGGGCATCATAATGGGGGGAAGGGTTAGCTTTCCTTAGGATGCTCCACCAGCCCACAATGATCAAATTATGAAGAATTTTCTGTCCTGTCCTGCAAACTAAATGTAACGAGGTGTGTAGAGGTGCTTAGTCATACCAGAAATCCAGTACCGACTGTTCATGATGTGCAGTCAGATGGTATCTGATCAAAAAACCAAAGACACCCCATTTGTTAGCCTTGTTACAACACCTAACCATCTGAGGCTTCAGGCTGGCTTCTTTGGGGGTCTGCCGTCTTCTGGAAGAGCAAGCAGAATGGCCTCCCCCACTGCATGTGACAGGGAGCATTTCCATCAAAAGCTGATTTCTCAAATGAGTTGCATTGCTCTATTTTTGCAAGTCACCTTGAGAGCTCTTCCTTTAGTGCTGAAGAGAAACCCAGCTGATAAATGTGTAAAAAGAAGTGGGCTATACATTTTTAAATGAAATAAATAAATAATCAGAATGGGAAAATGAAGGATAGTTGGAAATAATAAGGGGAGATCATTGCTCCTCAGTATTCTGGAGACCTGAGGATGCTGTTCTGTCTCAATGAGCTTGGTAGAAGGAGATGAGGGAAGCAGCAAAGTGACAGACAGGCACACGGACCAGCCCATAGATGTACTGTTGATCTAAACACCATAGGTGGCAAATTGGGGCAGTGGCTTCCCCCCATTCTTCACCAAAACAGGTTATCTGTTTTGCAGAATGGAGGAGAGTAGAGGAAGCAGCTTAGATGGAGACCCAGAGGCTACAGCTTGGCTCCTCCCACAATAGGCAGCCACAGGGCACCAAGGCTTCACTTGCATACCCTGGTAGGCAGGCATAGCTTCAGAGATCAGAGGAAATGGAAACAGAGGTCTGGTCTTTGCCTCCCAACGATAGGTAGCATGCCTGTATGCAATTGGTGGTGGTGGTGGTGGTGGGAAATAGATGCTTAAAGCTTCCACCCTGCAATACCAGAGAGTGTATACTCATACACACATCTAGGGGAAGTTAGATTCAGGTGGGGTGGCTGTGTTGGTCTGAAGCAACAGAACAAAGTTTGAGTCCAGTGGCACCTTTAAGACCAACATTTTTTTTTTCACAGTATAAGCTTTCGTGTGCAAGCACACTTCTTCAGATACAGTGGAACAAAACCTCCTTGGCCATTACTTATAGGGTGTGGTGATTGTTGTCAGGAAGGGCCATTTAGCTATAATCATCCAGTACTTATGCATCTTGACTCTAAATGGCCCTTCCTGACAACCTCCATTCCCTTCCACTGTATCTGAAGAAGTGTGCTTGCACATAAAAGCTTATACCATGAATACAATTTCATTGGTCTTAAAGGTGCCACTGGACTCAAACTTTGTTCCTCTAGGGAAAGTGAGAGAGATCACTAATACTAAAAGCACTAAAGCCAAGCAAGAACCCAAAATACATGTGTCCAGCTGCTGGTAAATCAAGTAGGGAGGAGGTCTATTTTTTCAATAAAAATAATGTGTGTAGGGGAGCTATTCCTGCCCCTTCTGTTTTGCTGTGATTCACTGGGTGAAACAGAATTTTCCCTCCAGCCATGCTCTGATAGGGGAAGTCAACTGTATTGGGAGTAAAAGTGCAGAAAGAAATGGAGCACAATGAGATAAACAACCAAGGTTTGGATTAAAGTTCATGCAAACCTTAAATCTCAAAAAAGAGGTTTTCTTCTATCTTCCTGACAACCGAAAGGGAGAATTCTTCCATGGAACGTACAGTCCCTGAGAACTTCATCGCAATTGGTTTAGAAGTTTATTTTTTAAGAAGAAGAAGAGAATTGGATTTATACCCCACCCTTCACTTGGAGTCTCAGAGCGGCTTACATTCCCTTCCTCTCCCTACAACAGACACCCTGTGAAGTAAGTGGGGCTGAGAGAGCTCTTTCGAGAACTGCTCTTTTTCAAGAACAGCTGTGCCAGAACTATGGCTTGCCCAAGGTCATCCAGTAGCTGCAAGTGGAGGAGTGAGGAATCAAACCTGGTTCTCCCGGATTAGAGTCCATGTACTTAACCACTACACCAAACTGGCTCTTACCACCAGAAAAATATTTCCAATTGTAAAACATTTGGAGGAGAGCTTTACGGACACCATGGATTGCCAAAAAGACAAGAAAGTGGGTTCTAGATCAAATCAAATGTGGACCCTCCATATGAGCTAAAATGACTGGACTGAGGCTATCATACTTTGGTCACATTATGAGAAGACAAAGAGTTACTGGAAAAGAAAATAATGTTAGGAAAAACTGAAGGCAGTAGGAAAGGAGGAAGCCAGAAGTGACTTTATGGCACTTAACACACACACACACACACACACACACACACACACACACACACACACACACACACACACACACTGAAACGTGTGAGGATATTATCCAAATAAAATAGCAGCTCCAGGAATTTTTCACTGATATTGAAAAAGCTGAATGAAGTGTTTAATGGTGAAAAGCCCAATTGGAATCTGATTCCTGTGTGCATCCCTACCACAAGGGACCGCACCTATACAACATCACAAGGCTTTGGGATCAGCACTGAGAAAAATGGCTGCTCAAGTTCTCCCTGATGGATGTCAGCAATGAAAACTTATTGCCCCAATGAAGATAGTTTCAGGTAGGTAGCCATGTTGGTCTGCAGTAGAAGAGCTAGATTTGAGTCCTGAGGAATGGAGCACTGATCCTCTAAAGCTTATACCTTGGAAATCTTCTTGGTCTTTAAGGTGCTACTGGACTCAAATCTTGGTCTTCTTTTTGACCGAAGTGTCCTTTGGGGGAAAGGTAGCAAAAGACAGTTTCCCAACAGAGACATAAGGCAAGATCGGGCCTAAATACTGAATTTCCCCAGCATTGCATGTTCTGTTGTCATTTCAGAACTCAGCAAACTCTTGACCTGTGGTGAGCAAGAAAAGAGAACCCAAGAGACACTGCAACATTCCTTTTTAGACCTTTTGGATTATCTCCTGTGTCCTTTCTCTTGTTGAGGGTCTGTTCTACTCAACTGCATTTTTCAGACAGTATACAGTTAGAGGGAAGCATTTGTCAAAAATTCAGCTTTGGTGATCATGGAATCCATGAAAAGATTACACAGGAACTGTGTAAAGTGCGCTCAATGTTTCTTTAACGATAGCAATAATGTTATAAATATGAAAATTACAAAAGTGATACTAATACATTCAAATTGTAAATCCAGTTACATAAGATAGAAGATAACAACGACGGCAGGACGGTGGTCTCCGGAATGTGATGCCGTTTTGACAAACGTCTTCTTCTGACCAAGAATCTATAAGCTTATACATGATATAATACATATGAACATTAGTACTTACATCTTAGGTAATTGTACAACAAAATTTAAAATAAACTTGGTACAAAACCTTACTAGATGATGTATCCAGAACTCAAAAGACATAGTGGGTCAAAGGGACAACATAGAGGGAAACCAGATAGATTGGTAATGTTGCCCGTCACTTAGGAGTGTTTGTTGGGGAAATCTGCCTGCTAAGGGTGACACTTATAAAGCAGTACAACTGTTCTGAAAGATCAAGATGGGTCTGTTAGTCTGTTTGTTAGTCTGTTTGTAGCAGTAGAAAAGAGCAAGAGTCGCATAGCACCTTAAAGACTGAAAAAAATTGTGGCAGGGTAGGACATTTTGTGAATCATAAGAACATAAGAGATGCCAGTGTTGGGTCAGGCCAAAGGCCCATCCAGTCCAACACTCTGTCACACAGTGGCCAAAAATACCAGGTGCCATCAGGAGGGCAAGGACACTGGAAGCCCTCCCACTGTTGCCCCCTCCCCAAGCACCAAGAATACAGAGCATCACTTGCCCCAAACTGAGAGTTCCTATCTATACCTTGTGGCTAATAGCCACTGATGGACCTCTGCTCCAGATGCTTATCTAATTCCCTTTTGAAACCGTCCATGCTTGTAGCCGCCGCCACTTCCTGTGGCAGTGAATTCCATGTGTTAATAACTCTTTGGGTGAAGAAGTACTTCCTTTTATTCATTCTAATCCTTTTATCTGTTCTAATCACTGCTAACTTCATAAGATACAGCTACAATGTGAGTCCATCTGTCCTTGGAGAGTGGAGTGACTGCAGATGCCGAATGACAATAGCAGATGAATGACAATAGCAGGTGTGATTGGATCAGGTGTGATATGCAGAGGGATAGTAGGTGTGGAGAAACTGGCATTGGTAATGAGACAGGAAACCTAGG
>NW_015164182.1:1414954-1431364 GCF_001447785.1 Gekko japonicus
CTGTTGCCCCCTCCCCAAGCACCAAGAATACAGAGCATCACTTGCCCCAAACTGAGAGTTCCTATCTATACCTTGTGGCTAATAGCCACTGATGGACCTCTGCTCCAGATGCTTATCTAATTCCCTTTTGAAACCGTCCATGCTTGTAGCCGCCGCCACTTCCTGTGGCAGTGAATTCCATGTGTTAATAACTCTTTGGGTGAAGAAGTACTTCCTTTTATTCATTCTAATCCTTTTATCTGTTCTAATCACTGCTAACTTCATAAGATACAGCTACAATGTGAGTCCATCTGTCCTTGGAGAGTGGAGTGACTGCAGATGCCGAATGACAATAGCAGATGAATGACAATAGCAGGTGTGATTGGATCAGGTGTGATATGCAGAGGGATAGTAGGTGTGGAGAAACTGGCATTGGTAATGAGACAGGAAACCTAGGTCTTGATTTCCTGTTTACTGTTTCCTAGGTTTCCTGTCTCATTACCAATGCTGATTTCCCCATGCCTACTACTCCTCTGCACATCACACCTAATCCAATTACGCCTGTTATGGTAATTCATTTGCAATTGTCATTCAGCATATGAAATCACTCTACTCTCCAAGATATGACAGGTGGATTCACTTTCTAGCTGTACGAAATCTCATTGTCATGCTCACCATGAAGTTTATGGTTCGCCTGCCATAGAGAAAGGAGGAAAGGGAGAGGGGTGTGAAAACCAAAATGCTTTCGCTTTCCTAACTGCTTTGATGTGCCAAACACTGTGTCACAGAGACCTGTTGTTCTGCTTTATTTTTGTAGAGAGGAGTCTACGGCATTGTACCTGTCTGAGGTCCCAATCCTCCTCAAACCCTACCCTCTCCAGGCTCCACCCTCATATCTCCATGAATTTCCCAACCTGGAGGTGGCAACCCTATCTCCTTCCCAGCCATCCATCAACCTGCCCCTCTGACTTCAGCTTTCCATCTCCCCCCCACCTGCAGCCTCTCCCTAGAAAAACTACATTTTCTCTCCCCAGTAAGGACCCAAGCAGGAGGGAAGTGACCTCAGCAGGGTATAATGAAACAGAATCCACCATGCAAAGCAGCTGTTTTCTCCAGGGGAACTGATCTCTACCATCTGGAGAGTAGTTTTAATTCTGAGTGATCTCCAGCCCTCACCTGCAAATTGGCAGCAATGCTTTCCCAGGAGGCAAAGTACAGTCTTTCTCTGCAGTGGAGACCAAAGCAGCTTACATCATTCTCCTCTCCCCCTTTTGATCTGCACAACAACCCTGTGAGGTAGGTTAGGCTGAAAGTCTGTGACTGATCGAATATCACCCATTCAACTTCCACAGCAAGAACCTGGGTCTAGCAGACCCTGCTCTGAAGTGCTAACTGCTACGCCTAGGGTAGCCAACCTCCAGGTGGAGCCTGAAGATCACCGGGTATCACAACTGAACTCCAGACAACAGATCTCCCCCCCCCCCGGAGAAAATAACTGCTTTGGAGGATGGGCTCTATGGCATTCTATTCAGCTGAGGCCTCTTCCCTCCCCAAACCCTGGCTTCTGTAGACTCCATTACAAAATATCCCAACCTGGAGTTAGCAACCCTAGTCAGGACAGGCCCCAATGAGTTCCCCACAAAGGCCTGGAAAGGGCATCTTTCCTTTGCCTTTTTACTGACAGAACCAAGCTTGGTTGCCTAGCAATAGCCACTGAGGGAAAAGTTTGTCCCACAGGAGCCAAGAAGGAGAAGTGTCTTCATCAGGAGAGACAGCTGTTTTGATAGTTCATTCTGTGAGGGAAGAGTGTCCAGGCTGGCAGTGGGCGGGGAAGAGGAGTGGACCCAGTACCAGCCAATGGCAAACTGAGTACTCTTGAGTGGCAGTTCAATCAATCAATCAATCAATCAATCAATCAATCAATCAATAGACCTTTAATGGCATATACAACATTAAAATCAGAGACAGTAAATGACATAATCAGCTAAAAGTCTGAGATAATTATAAAATCATAAAACGGAGTTTCCCACGTTTTTCACTCTTATCACATCAACTAAAAAATTGGCCACTGGAGTGGCAGTTTATGGGCCAATGACTGATGGAGCGCACTGCACAGCCAATGGGAAAGCTGGTAATGGCCAATACATAAGGGAATTATATATATATAATTCTTCATCCAATGTGCCTGTGGTAAGACAGTTTCCATCAGTGGCAGAGCTGTGACCACTTGCTTTGCCCCTCTGTTCACGCTGTGGACTAATCTTTTGGGGACTGAGAGATTTGTTGTTAGGTAATCTGGGTTAAAAGTATTTTGGTATTTTAGGGTTTTCTGTTGTTATTTTTAACACTGAAAGCTGCTTTGAGTATGCACTGAACTGAGAAAAAACTGTATAAAAGTATGCATTTATTTATTTCATTTATACCCTGCCTTTCTCCTAAATGCAGACCCAAAGTGACTTACACTTTCCCCCTGTCCTCCATTTTATCCTCACAACACCTATGAGAGGTAGATTAGGTGAAGAGGGTGTGACTGGCCCAAGAACACCAAGACAGATTCCATGGCAGAGTTGGGATTTGAATCGGGCTCTCCCAGATCCTAATGTGACACTGTAACCCATGGGTCCTCAACATGGTGCCTGTGGATCTCATAGTACCTGTTGACACCTTTCCCTGTGTCTGTTTTTAGAGAGTTGGTAGGGCCATGTGGAGCTTCTGCCCAGCAAGGCTTCTAATTAGACATTGGAGCTTTGATTGAATGTGCAGATTTTTTTAAAATGTTGCTTTGGCAGCAGCTGCCACCACAGCAAAAGTATCTTCACTGTGTGGCTGAAGGTAAGCAGTGGCAGCCATTTTGTGGCTGCACCCACCACATTGTCAGAATTCCAAAGGTGCCTGCAGGCTCAAGGTTGGGGACCCCCTCTGCTCTAGCCACTATACCATACTCGGCCAAACAAATAAAATATGAAGAGGAAGTCCCTTTAAAGCCAGTGTTCCCAATGTACAAGCTTTCTGTCCAGACCAAAAGATAGGTTGAGACAAATGCTGACGGCTAGGAGTGAGTTGCACTCTTTTGGGTACAGTGGTCCCAAGGTCAAAACACACAGGCAGAACAATTTTATATATATAAAAAATGGCAGCTTTAAAATTGTTTTCAGAAGTGGTTGGATGCAGAGCACTTTGCAGCGCGTGTCAAGACAAAGCGAAGAACAGCATGCAGCCTCCTCACAGAACCCAAAGGCACTTCTGAATGAAACTGCCAAAATGGAGGTGATGGGCTAATGGCTTCTAGAGGGGACTTGCGGGGAACAGGACAAATCCTGAGAGCACAGATGTGTTTCCTGAAACCAGAATAGCCAATTAGGCAACATTATTATGCCAAAAGAGGGAAGGGGGAGGTCTCTCCTTTCCCACCCTGACCTTGCTATTGTCCCTCAGCTTTTTGCAACACTTTCCCTTCTGTCTGACAACAGACATTTCCTAAAGCTCAGTGCTGTTGCTGGATCGGCTGTGTCTCGGTGATCAACGCAGCAGGTTCCGTAAAGCTCATTTGCTCTGCAGAAAGCATTCTCTTCTCTCTCCCCCTTTGTACTTTCTTTCCCCCCACCATTTTCTTTTGTGTGGAGAACAATGCCATTTCCTGAGCGTTGTTATCCCCCCCCCCCCATAAAAACAGAAGCATATCACAAGCCAGATCTGCAGCTGTTGCCGGAGAAAATGTCCTCTGAGAGACCTGTTCTCACATCCCTACCCCCCAGATCCCCTAAAAATGATGGCAAAAGTGGAAAAATGGGTGGGAAAATGATTCTTTTTTTGGGGGGGGAGACATATACAGCTGCTTTTTAATGAGTCAGACCATCAAGCTTTGCATTGTCAATTCTGAACACCAGTGGTTCAGCAATGACCTAGAGGTCTTTCCCACACTGGATGCCTGAGATCCCTTTCCTGGAGATGCCAGAGATTGAACCTGAGACCTTCTTCCTGCAAAATCTCAGACCCCACACATCAGAGGAAGGAGGGTGGCTATATAATACAATGAGAATTGCAAGCTTTCATGGTTGCTTTTTTGTGTGGGGGAGTGTTGTTGTAGGACAAGCAACAGGGGGTGTGGTTAAGGGTCCGAGCAAGAGGCAGGTTCCTGCCCCATACCAGTGCTACCTCCTGCCACTCAAATGAAGTGCAGTAAGAACCATTGCATGGATTCAATGAACAGCCCAAGGCAAAGTAGAAGCACGAGGCCACACAGGTAGAGAAGAAGCAGGGGTGCAAGGCATAATTAAATGTTCACAATTTATAGAGCTTGCAAGGCACAGCTTGAAAGCAGCAGCTTTGCATGGCCAGGCTACATCTTACTGGACTTTTCAGTCAGCTGAATACAGCATCTCTCCATTGGATCCAGCCAGGCAGAATGTTCTTCCTCTGCTGCTGGCCATTCTGAGGAGGGCCCTGTTGTGCAACGAACAATGGACCAGCAGCTCTCCTTGAAGGCAGGTGGCTCAGCTGGCATATAGAGCAGCAAGCTCCGGAGCTGCTGGCTCCATGTTCAAGTTCCCAAAGTGTGACACTATTGTTAATTCAACCACAATTTTACAGCACTGGTTCATGACAGAGATGGCTGTTCTTGGTTGCATACAACAGGCATCATCAGCCTTCTGATGACATCCAACCTAAAAACTGTGGGTGAAGCTTCCTTTTCCTGTTAAATTACACTGGTGAGAGTTAGGCATGCTGCAAATCATGACACAAACACAATTGCCAAGCAAACTAACTTTGCTGGGCTCAACCTGTTACACACAAGGTGAGCAGCAGATCACATTGTCTCAAAGGTTGTTGCATATATTCATCTCAAGAAGCTTTTCACTATGTAGCACCTGCTTTTTCTACAGGGCCACTTATGGCTGCTTCTTTTGCCCGATACAAGAACTACATTTTCTTGATTGATAGAGCAGGTCGAGAAAGAAGTACTTTTCTCCCTTTCTCACAATACAAGAACTCGTGGGCACTCAATTAAATTGCTGAGCAGTCGAGTTAGAACAGATAAAAGGAAGTAATTCTTCACCTGAAGAGTGATTAACACATGGAATTCACTGCCACAGGAGGTGGTGGCAGCTTCAAGCATGGACAGCTTCAAGACGGAATTAGATAAGCATATGGAGCAGAGGTCCATCAGTGGCTATTAGCCACAAGGTATAGATAGGAACTCTCAGTCTGGGGCAAGTGTTGCACTGTATTCTTGGTGCTGGGGGGCAACAGTGGGAGGGCTTCTAGTGTCCTGGCCCCACTGCTGGACCTCCTAATGGCCCCTGGTATTTTTGGCCACTGTGTGACAGAGTGTTGGACTGGACTGGCTTCTCTTATGTTCTTATGACCAAAGCACATATGGCCCTGAATCATGGTCAAGTCATTAAAATGCCCTTCTTTTACTGTAACACAGGGAATAGTTTGCAATTCATCCTCTATTTGCACAGCCAGATGCATCATTTAAACAATCAGATAGATTACACTGTGTGCTTTTTTTAATGCACATGCAGTCAGGGGCATCTATTCAAGAAGCAGTCACAATAAATGGCAACTAAATCAGCAGGGCTTGTTGGAAGGCAGTGAAAATGCACAGGAACACTAGTAGTAAGTCTCAGTTCACAAATCTAAAACTGATTCCCCCATTTAATTATGTGCCTCTTAAAATTGGAAGCATTAATAGATGAGTGGTGGAGAGGTGTGAAAAAGCACTGTAATTGAGAGATGAAAGCAGCAAAATCATACAAATGAACACATCCAAATTCATTCAGTCTCCAAACATCTGAAAATTGGCTCTTGGATTGCAACTGACTTATAGGACAGGAACCAAACTTTGTTGTTGTTGTTCAGTCGCACAGTCGAGTCCGACTCTTCGCGACCCCATGGACCAGCTCCCGCCAGGCCCTCCTGTCTTCCGCCGTCCTTTGAAGTTTGCTCAATTTCATGTTCGTTGCATCTATGACACTGTCTAACCATCTCATCCTTTGCCGTCCCCGTCTTCTTTGACCTTCAATCTTTCCCAGCATCAGGGTCTTCTCCAGTGAGTGCTCCCTTCTCATTTGGTGGCCAAAGTATTTGAGCTTCAGTTTCATTATCTGGCCTTCCAGGGAACAGTCAGGGTTGATTTCTTTTAGGATTGACTGATTTGATCTTCTTGCAGTCCAAGGGACTCTCAAGAGTCTTCTCCAGCACCATAGTTCAAAAGAATCTATTCTTCGGCCCTCGGCCTTCCTTATAGTCCAACTCTCGCAGCCATACATGACTACAGGGAATACCATTGCTTTGACCATGCGGACTTTTGCTGGCAGGGTGATGTCTCTACTTTTTATCATGCTGTTTAGGTTTGCCATCGCTTTCCTCCCAAGGAGCAGGCGTCTTTTGATTTCATGACTGCTGTCACAGTCTGCGGTGATCTGGGATCCCAGGAACGTGAAGTCTGTCACTACTTCCACAGCTTCCCCTTCTATTTGCCAAGGAGTGATGGGGCCGGATGCCATGATCTTAGTTTTTTTGATGTTGAGCTTCAAGCCCACTTTTGCGCTCTCCTCTTTTACCCTGAGCAAGAGGCTCTTTAGGTCCTCTTCACTTTCTGCCATTAGAGTGGTATCGTCTGCATATCTGAGGTTGTTGATCTTTTCCCCAGCAATCTTAATTCCCGCTTGTGATTCATCCAGGCCAGCATTTCGCATGATGTACTCTGCATATATATTAAATAAGCAAGGTGACAGTATACATCCTTGTCGTACTCCTTTTCCTATGCTGAACCAATCAGTTGTTCCATATCCGGTTCTAACTGTCGCTTCTTGGCCCTTATACAGGTTTCTCAAGAGACATGTGAGGTGGTCTGGTACTCCCATCTCTTTAAGGCCCTGCCATAGTTTGTTGTGATCCACACAGTCAAAAGCTTTAGCATAGTCAATGAAGCAGAAGTAGATATTTTTCTGGTACTCTCTTGCTTTCTCCATAATCCAGCGAATGTTGGCAATTTGATCTCTAGTTCCTCTACCTCTTCGAAACCCAGCTTGTACTTCTGGTAGTTCTCTATCCACGTACTGTTGAAGCCTAGCTTGTAGGATCTTGAGCATGACCTTGCTAGCGTGTGATATGAGTGCAATTGTGCGATAGTTTGAACATTCCTTGGCATTGCCCTTCTTTGGGATTGGAATGTATACTGACCTTTTCCAATCCTGTGGCCACTGTTGCGTTTTCCAAATTTGCTGGCAAATGGAGTGCAGAACTTTAACAGCATCCTCTTCTAAGACTTTGAATAGCTCAGCTGGAATACCATCACCTCCACTAGCTTTGTTGTTAGTAATGCTTTCTAAGGCCCATTTAACTTCACATTCCAGGATGTCTGGCTCGAGGTCAGTGATTATACCGTCGTGGTTGTCAAGGACATCGAGGTCTTTCTTGTATAGTTCTTCTGTGTATTCTTGCCATCTTTTCCTAATCTCTTCTGCTTCTGTTAGGTCCCTACCGTTTTTGTCCTTTATCATGGCCAGCTTTGCATGGAACGCTCCCTTGATTTCTCCAACTTTCTTGAAGAGATCTCTAGTCCTTCCCATTCTATTGTTTTCTTCTATTACTTTGCACTGTTCATTCAGGAAGGCCTCCTTATCTCTCCTTGCTGTTCTCTGGAAATCTGCGTTCAGTTGGGTAAATCTTTCCTTTTCGCCTTTGCCTTTCGCTTTCCTTCTTTCCTCTGCTATTTGTAAAGCCTCATCAGAAAGCCACTTTGCTTTCTTACATTTCTTTTTCTTTGGGATGGTGGTGATTGCTGCCTCCTGTACGATGTCACGAACCTCTGTCCATAGTTCTTCAGGCACTCTATCTATCAAATCCAGACCCTTGAATCTATTCTTCACCTCTACTGTATATTCATCAGGGATGCGATCTAGGTCAAACCTGAATGGCCTCGTGGTTTTCCCAATTTTCTTCAGTTTAAGTCTGAATTTTGCAATGAGTAGCTCATGATCTGAACCACAGTCAGCTCCAGGTCTTGTTTTTACTGACTGGATAGAGCTTCTCCATCTTTGACTGCAAATTATATAGTCAATCTGATTTCGGTGTTGCCCATCTGGTGATGTCCATGTGTAGAGTCGCCTCTTAGGTTGTTGGAAAAGGGTGTTCGCTATGACCAGTGTGTTCTCTTGACAAAACTCTGTTAACCTTTGCCCTGCTTCATTTTGCTTTCCAAGGCCAAACTTGTCTGTTATTCCAGTTACCTTTTGACTTCCTACTTTAGCATTCCAGTCCCCTATGATGATGAGGACATCATTTTTTGGTGTTAGTTCTAGGAGGTGTTGTAGGTCTTCATAGAACCGGTCCACTTCAGCCTCTTCTGCATCAGTGGTTGGGGCATAGACTTGGATTACTGTGATGTTGAATGGTTTGCCTTGGAATCGGACAGAAATCATTCTGTCATTTTTGAGATTGTATCCCAGTACTGCCTTTTGCACTCTCTTGTTGACTATAAAGGCCACACCATTTTTTCTACGAGATTCCTGGCCACAGTAGTAGATATAATGGTCTTCTAACTTCGATTGGACTAGACATATGGGAAAATTTAATGGATGGATGAACCGAGTTGATCCACTGGAAAAAAGGCAAAATTGAACTTATGTCATTAATCACAAATATTAAATCATCTATATAACGTTTGAAAAATAAAATATTACCAAAATAAGGATTAGTATCCCTGTTCATAATCCACTTGTTTTCAAAAAATCCCATAAATAAACATGCAACACTAGGTGCTAAAGAATTCCCCATAGAAACCCCTTTAACCTGAAAATAAAAATCTGACCCAAAACGAAAAAAACTCTTTTCAAAAATAATATCTATCAAATCTAAAAGAAAATGGGTAGGGGGATTTTTGTTTTGCCTTTTTTCCAGTGTCTGCAATACATTTAATCTGGCCTCCTCATGAGGGATATTTGTGTATAGCGCATTCACATCCATTGTCAACAGTGTTGAACCCTCTGGAATGGACATCCCTTCTATCTGAGAAATAAAATCCCTTGTATCTTTAATATAGGAGTCCAACTCACAAACAAAGGGTTGAAGAAAGGAATCAATGTATTTTGATATGGGTTCTAAGATTGAATTAGAGCCAGAAACAATGGGTCTCCCGGGTGGGGTAGACCCCTGCTTGTGAATTTTCGGGAGGATATAAAATATTGGTACTCTGTAAAATTTCTTGTTAAGGTATTCTGCAGGAGATGTAGATATGTAGTCAAATAAAACACCCTCATTAACTGTAGTAGTGATCAGCCTTCTGACTATATTGGTGGGATCATAATCAATTTTTTGATAAAAATTTATGTCATTTAGTTGTCTGCTGGCTTCAAGAATATAATCACTACGATCCTGGACTACAATGGCACCTCCCTTATGTTTTCTCCTCATATGCTCTAAGTTCCTCTTCTAAGGTCTTTAACTTACTATCAAACTCTTCCAAAGTGAAAGAGACTTTAATTTTTTCTTCTGTCTCTTTTATTGTTTGGGGACTCCAACATTGTAGAGATCAACACTTTCAAATTAAAATCTACATTCTATCCATATGTCAGTCATCCACAGTGTTTGAGCGCAGGGTTCTTGAAGATGTTAGAAGAATAGAATTAGATAATATACCGATGTGGCATAATACCACCAGACAACAGTGGGAAGGACTAAAACAACTAGCCTCTTCTGGTGATGTTGTGATTAAAAATGCAGATAAGGGAGGTGCCATTGTAGTCCAGGATCGACTACTAAAAATATAAAAGACATCATAGTTAGAGCGGATATCTTTAAGATGGAAACTACTGAAACCAATTTACCAAAGGGGCACTTTAAGTGCGGTAGATGTGCCGCGTGCCCGCTTATGGTGGAGCGGATATCTTTAAGATGGAAACTACTGAAACCAATTTACCAAAGGGGCACTTTAAATGCGGTAGATGTGCCGCGTGCCCGCTTATGGAGGAGACAGCTGTAATCAATTTCCCGGAGGCCAACATTCACAACTCTGCAGATCACTTTACTTCATGCGCGTCGAGATCTACCATGTATTTGATCACCTGCCCTTGTGGGTTAAAATATGTAGGACAGACGTCCCGTGCTCTCAGGACTCGGGTCCTGGAGCATAAGTCTGAAATTAAACATAGTTGTGTTACAGCACCTATGGTACAGCATTTCATTGATTCGGGTCATGGAGACAGTGAATTTAAATGTGTAGTATTGGAAGCAGTTTGGTCTAAACAATACAATACAAACACACGAAAAATATTATTACAGAGAGAGGCTCATTGGATTTTTAGGTTACAGACTGTAGCACCTAGAGGTCTTAATGCGGATTTAGACCTAACATGTTTCCTGGGGGAGTGAACCTGGACATGATAAATTTCTAGCTATCTAATATGCCTGTTCTATTACTCAAAGCTCTTTCAAAATCATGTAAGTTTCAATTCAGTGGATGTGATTCTTTGGTTTGATATAGACTACTTTAAACAGTGCTCACTATGCTCTTTAGTCAGGTACATGAAAACGATAAGTTGGCTTCTTAAAGCTCTTTTGAACATGTACTGTATCTTTTGGAATGATTTTGTGTCATGTGACTTAATGATTGTATATAATGCCTTCTTACCATTGGGAGCTAAGACACTGTCCGTTCTTGAAGATATGAATTGAGATTAGTAGAGCTATTCATAGCCAGTACGGTAAGATGCATATTTGCACATTAGAAAGTTTTAAGAAATTCTAATCTTTGAATGGTTACTTTAATACTGAGTGTATGTTTTAATAATTCTGACTTTACTGTATTTATTTGTAGATAACGAGGTTTATACAGATATAAATGGGATTGTTACGTGAGAAAAAACACTTTGACACCGTATGTATAAAAATACAAAAAAATATTTGTTTATTGATTGACTGAAGTTGGGTTTCTGGTTTTCCAGTTTTGAATGTTGCTTGTTCTTTGAAATAGGAATTTTGACAAACATTCTGAAACGAACTTGCAAAAGCTCGAGATGTTCGTCAATTTCATCTAAATGCACCTGTGGAATAAAGAAGAAAATAATTATAGCTTCTGTATAATTTTCCTTTGTTCTATGAATGTGTGAACTTCTTACAGCAATCACTTTTGGTTTGTAGTTCGTCACCTTCCTACTTTAGCATTCCAGTCCCCTATGATGATGAGGACATCATTTTTTGGTGTTAGTTCTAGGAGGTGTTGTAGGTCTTCATAGAACCGGTCCACTTCAGCCTCTTCTGCATCAGTGGTTGGGGCATAGAGTTGGATTACTGTGATGTTGAATGGTTTGCCTTGGAATCGGACCGAAATCATTCTGTCATTTTTGAGATTGTATCCCAGTACTGATTTTTGCACTCTCTTGTTGACTATAAAGGACACACCATTTTTTCTACGAGATTCCTGGGCACAGTAGTAGATATAATGGTCTTCTGAGTTAAATTCACCCATTCCTGTCCACTTAAATTCACTGATTCCTAAGATATCGATGTTCAGTCAAACTAGCCAAACTAGCGGGCGCTCAAGTATGCCTAGTGACAGTACTGATCCCTGTATTACCTGATATGCTAAGTCCCAGTCTTTAAAAAGTATATGATAAAACTGGGAAATGAGCAGAAATGGGCAAAACAAGATAAAGTGAACTTGGGGGCATGATAGAGGGCTGATGGGCAGAACGTGTAGAGATCTTTATCACTTGCTTTGTCATAACATGAAAACTCTGGCTCACCCAAAGAAATTAATGGACAGTTGGCACAGGAGACCCAAGAAAATGCATGTCACAGAATTGACTTGTGGAACTCAGTGCCACAAGGCGTGCTGATACCTTCAAGATCACATGGCTTTAAAGGGGAGGTGTTAGCCATTCATACAGGAGCTGTTATCCTTAGTAATGAAAGGGAACTTCATAGGCAAATTACCTCAGAATAGCAGGAGGGCTTGGCACAAACAATGGCATGGGAAGGGCTTTCGTTTCTTGTGTGTGAGCTTCCTAGAGGCATCTGGCTGGGAACAGAATGCTGTGAAAGGAAAGTCCTCTTGGCTTGATCCAGAAGGACATTTCTTATGTTCTCATGTTCCCTTCAAAAATGGAAACTGCAGCTGGCAGAAAGAGGCTGCTCCAAAGTGTAGGAGGTGAAAGGAGCTATCTACCACCCTCCACAGGGCAAAGGAGGTTGAAAACAACAGCACGGTAATCCTCTTGTCCTGTTCAAATGCTGACTGAGAAGCTAGCTGAGTATTCCTCCAAGGCAGGAGGCCCAGGCAGGAACTGTTAGAATCTTAAAGTACCAGTTCTCTTCCTACCACCCCAGCCCCTAGAGCTAGGAGACTGGGGGAGAGGACCTCCCTCCTTCCATTTTTTTTGCCATCGTCACAGCCAATTGATGGTCACCCCATATGTTTTTCAAGGCAGGAGACGAACAGAGGTGGTTTACCATTGTGTTAGGTATTCTCAATTTTAAAGTGAATCAGCAGAGTATTAAAGAGGCAGAGTCCATGGTGTGTTTAAAAGAATAAAAGTTTACTACAACCTAGCATGGGGAAAAGGTACACGGGATGTAAAATAACAAAGAGCTAATATGCCTACATCCTTACAGCTAGACTGAAAATGGCAGAAGAGAGACTTCTTCTTCTTGCTCAGAACAAAGAACCACAAGACGGGAAGAGAAGCCATAAAATGCTAATACTTGGCACTTTGGTCTCCAATCAGAACAACAAACTAGATCTGAACTTGCCGGGCTTTCTAACTGTCTAAAACAGATTGGATACAAACAAACATGTGACTTAACAAACATCATTAACCCAGTAAATACTGAAAAGTGTTTTAACTTGTAACACCCAACACATTGCCTGCCTCTGTGCAACAACCCTAGACTTCCTTGGTGATGTCTCATCCGGTACTAACCAGGCTGAACCATACTTAGGTTTTGAGATCTCTTGACAGTGGGTTAGCCTGGGCTATACAGGTCAAGGCACCCCCCCCCCATTTTTATACTTCATCTGTTATAGTTATTTTAACCGCATTCATTATTCCCTGCTGAAACAACCATTCTCATATATGCATGCACACATGAAGCCATTCTGTAATAGTGCACAAACTGATCTGGCACAATCCGAAAAAGCTTTAATCCTTCTTTTTCAGAATTTCCCATTATGTGGTGCATGCACAGCCAGTATCCTTTCTATGGAGAACAGGGGGATGGCCATTTAGTTTGACTGCCTGAGGTTTCACGCTGCACATGGTGGAACTTGTTTGCTTGAGGAGGTTTGCCAGAGAAAATGTGACTTGTTTCTGTTCAGGCATGTAACCCACCATTCTCATGTATGCATGCACACATGAAGCCATTCTGTAATAGTGCACAAACTGATCTGGCACAATCCGAAAAAGCTTTAATCCTTCTTTTTCAGAATTTCCCATTATGTGGTGCATGCACAGCCAGTATCCTTTCTATGGAGAACAGGGGGATGGCCATTTAGTTTGACTGCCTGAGGTTTCACGCTGCACATGGTGGAACTTGTTTGCTTGAGGAGGTTTGCCAGAGAAAATGTGACTTGTTTCTGTTCAGGCATGTCCTACCTTGTGAGAGCCTAACAGAGGCAGTGTTACACCAAGAACAAGCATCGTGCAGTGACTGCAGGGGTGAAAGTCTCCAGTTGAATTCTACCCTCTGCTAGGAACTGACTAAATGGCTCTATTCTCTCCCCTCCAGATTCAAGAACTGAAATATGGGGAGGCAGTATTACTGACCTGCCTTGCAGGTCTGTTGTACACATGGCTGGGGCAGTCTCTGAGAAGTGGTTTGAACACTCAAGGGCAGGGATGAGACCCATCCAAGCTTCTTGCATCAAAATGAGGTTCCTACTGCTGAAGGACAAGGTCCCTACTAGCATAATGGAGCCCTGACCTGAATAGCCCAGCCTAGCTTGATATTAGAACTTGGAAGCTAAGCAGGGTCAGCCCAGGTTAGTATTTGGATGGGAGACCACCATGGAACACCAGGGTCATGATGCAGCGGCAAGCAATGGCAACCCACCTCTGGACATGTCTCGCCTTGAAAACCGCTTGGGGTTGCCAGAGGTCATTTCGGGGGGGATCGCGGGGGATCGCAGTTCCCGCGGGTGAGGTACGGTGGCGGGGCACATGACGAAGCCCTGCCCCCTGCTTCCGGCTACCCCGCTTCCGGCCCTCATTCAGGCAGGAGAAGAGGGAGGGTAAGTTGCTTCCTCCCTGCCTCTCCCCACCCCTGCCTGCCTGGGGCCAGGGAGGACCTTCGCGGGGCTTCCTTGCACTCCCACCAGCCTTGCAGGTCCACCGCTGGGCCCCTCATGGGGCTCGGCAGTGGAGCTGCAAGGCCGGCAGTGGCGACCGGGACCGTTGGGGGCGGGGTGTGTGGCCTTATGACACACTTCCGGTGATGTCAGGGGGTGTGGCCTTATGACACACTTCCGGTGATGTCAGGGTGTGTGGCCTTATGACACACTTCTGGTGATGTCAGGGGGTGTGGCATATGCTAATCAGTTATGCTAATGAGTTCCCCTAGCTCTTTTTCTACGAAACGACCCATGGGGGTTGCCATAAGTTAGCTGGTTTTTTGCCCTCTTCTGGGCATGGAGCAGGGGTCACTGGGGTTGGGGGGGGGGAGGTATTTGTGAATTTCCTGCAGTGTGCAGGGGGTTGGACTGGATGACCCTGGAGTTCCCTTCCAACTCTATGGTTCTATGATGGCAAAATAAATAAATATGCACAGTGGATCCATGACATCCAACCTGGTGCATAAAATGTCATACAATATGTATAAAATGGTATAAAGAGGAACTAGAGAAACAGAATACTCCTCCATGATGCTAAAAGAAATGAGGTGAACACAAAGGGCATCAAGGGCAATGTGCAGAATCCACAAGGAACAGAAGTTGCTGCATGAGGTCAGCCCTTCCCTAAAGTACTGTAGGAATGGACCCCCCCGCCAGTCCTCTGTTTTTACTGCTCCCCCCTCAGCACGAATGCTGGCAGCTTTCTAATCAGCTGTGGCTATGCAAGAAATGGCTGGCTGTCCCGGAAGGACCCGATTGCTCCGGTTTCCCCATGGCACTGCCATGCCACAGTAATTTGTCTGCTCCAATCAATGGAATGCTTGGAGATCTACATTGGAGTAATTGAGAATGCAGAGTCTGGGACTCTCATTTCCTCTTTAACCATCCAGTTAGTCTAGACCTAATTAAGGCCCCGTTGTGGTCTGCTCCCGCAGGGCAGGCATCATAATATGTTATAATTACAGTGCTTAACACTTTGCCATTCCGAGATGCTTGGCTGTAGAATCCCCCCCCCCCTCCAGCTCAGTGCTATCTTGTTCTCCAGGTCTGTCTATGCATGTCTATGTGGGAGAGACAACTCCCATTCTGAGCCTGAACCCAGAAGAACAACCAGCAGCTAAAAAATATTTTAACTATTCTATCATGTCCATAATTAATGCAGTACTGTGTCCGTGCCATGTCCATCTTCACAACGATCCTGAGAATTAGGTCATAATGATCATCCTGTTATTGATGGGAAACAGAGGCTGTCTCTACACTACAAATTTAATCCTGCTGATTAATTTGTGTTGTCCTTTTAAAAAGCTCTGGTTGTAGAAACATGGTGAGAATGCTCATTTAAAGGCCGGGGTCCTCCTAGGCAAGCCAGGTCTCCCACTATAGTGGGACCTCCCTCCACTTACCTGTTTCCCACTGGCACTTCTAAGGCTGGCGGGAGAAAAATGGGGAGAAACGGGTGAGTGTGTCAATGTGTGATGTAATTTCTGGAGAAACCAGGTGACATGATACGCTCTAAGAATAGCCCCAAACTCTATGGTTACACCGTAGTTTTGGGTAGAGTATTGCTCTCAACATCATGCCCGCATGAATGTCCCGGCCCCCAAATTCCTCTTGGCCCACTTCATAGACTTTGGAGGCTGTGGGGATCTCTGAAGGGAATCTGAGGTAGCCATAGCAGCTTAAGTTTGCAGATCTGCCTGAAATCTGTACCTAATTTCCGTTTGCCAGGGTTGTAAAATCTGTGTCTGGGCTATGTCACTTTAGACTACAGGTGGGGGAGCTCAGCAGGTTAAATGCTTTCCCACAAGAAATCCTTCCATTTAGAAAACTAGTATCTCAGAGTGAAGAATATACTAGGGTCCTTCTCCTTGGCAGAAAATGCGCACCAACAGTGTTTTGAACTGTCCGTCAGAACCTTCCCCAGCTTCCATTGGCCGTGTCGCCTAACTCCCACCTCAGAACACTCCCCCCCGCCCAACTAGCCAGGGCTGGAGGGAATCAGTGGAAGGCCGGCGCCGGCAGCTCATCCCCGCTCGCCGTGACCGGATTCTCCCCCCCTTTATCGCATGCCTGTTTTTCCCCTCCCCCGCCCGCCC
>NW_015164182.1:1431767-1455164 GCF_001447785.1 Gekko japonicus
TCCTTCCTTCCTTCCTTCCTTCCTTCCTTCCTTCCTTCCTTCCTTCCTTCCTCTCTTTCTCCAAACCCCTCTATCTATCCATCTACCTACCTATCTACCACCCACCCACCCTACCTTTCAAGGGCCCATTGTCTTCATCCACAATGGGCTTTGCATTCAATTATATGCATTCAATTATATGGACTCACCCCTGCACTCAGAAGTGGTCCAGCCCAGACACTGATTGCAATTTGCCTGAGAAATTGACTTGCAAAGGCTATGGAGTGAGTTTATAACAGAGCTGCAAAGTGTGACAAGATCCTGTTTATGTTATCTTGAAAGTAACTGAGTTCAACAGTCACTATCACATTTGTTTAGGCCAGTCTGCAGGGAAGTGTGAGCAGGGAAATCCACAATAATCAGGATCATAGGTGCTCACCATGATGGCCAGATCCAAGAGTATAGGTTAGTGGAAACCATCAAATGATAATCTACAGCCAAGTGAGAGCCTGAGGCCCAATTTAAACATGAGGCAGGCAAAAGCAGCTATTCTTGTACAGTTAACATGCCAGGACACTCTCTACAAAGGCTACAAATCTCCAATATGTCCTCAAAGCACAAGACGCTGTTTTTCATGGGTTGCAGCAGAGTTTAAATGAGATGCTGAGCCTATGTAAAGTTGCCCTTTGCCTCACCAGCATAACATTCCTATTAGGTCTAAGGGGCTCTGCAGGGCAGTGCGTGGTTCATTCCTTATCTCTTTGGAGAAAAGAATGGCAGGTGTTCTGTTCAGAGGTGGAGATGAGCACATGGATGGGCTGGGATGTCTCTTGCTGTTTCAAGATATGCTGAGTTTCCTGTGGTGCTGCTATTGACTCTGTGGTTGGCGTATGGGTGCAGGGCTACTTCCCCATGGCCAGGAGGGGCTTCTTTGGGGGCTTTTCCTGCTTGCTTCTGAATCTTTGCATCTTCTGTCTGATAGGGAGGGATGAGTTCTGGTCCATGAGACCTACATGTACATAGGGCTGCAGCATTAACCAGGTTAATTAACCCTTTAACCAGGGATGCACATTTGGATATTTGTGGTCTGAATATATATCTGTAAAATACTTTATCAGTATTTTAAAAAATATATATATTCAGGTGCCTGGATAGTATTCGGGATTTTTCAGGATACCAGTAAAAGGGTCATGAAAAATTCTGAAAATATTCATGAATATACTGGAATATTCAGAGTGGACATTTTAAGGTCCCCAGGACTGTTTTTCAACAATTTTGGGTGCACACTCAGAATTTGTTTGTGAGGACCCTTTTACACATACAAATCACTTTGGATGCTGTAGTCACCAAGCAATGATCAGGCATGTATGAACCAGACATTAAAAAAGACTAGGCTTTTTAAAAGTAGAATTATTAAATTAAACTGGAAGAGAGTGACCAAAATGTCCATACATCTTACTTCACCAATTTCTGGTTGTTAGAAAAAACAGACAAATAAAGGTGAGAAAAAGGTGTGGAGAAAGACATCTCACCCTGTTTCTTAGTTGGGAACACCCAATGAAATTGACTTCTTTACATGTTACACAGAAGTTGTTGCTGCAAACCACTAGCTTGTTGTTGTTGTTCAGCTGCACAGTCAAGTCAGACTTTTCATGACCCCATGGACCATACGGACCAGGCCCCCCTGTCTTCCACCATCCTCTGGAGTTTGCTTAATTTTATGTTCGTTGCACCAATAACACTGTCTAACCATCTCATCCTTTGCCGTCCCCTTCTTCTTTTACCTTCAATCTTTCGCAGAATCAGGGTCTTCTCCAGTGAATGCTCCCTTCTCATTTGGTGGCCAAAGTATTTGAGAGCTTCAGCTTCAGGATCTGGCCTTCCAGGGAACAGGCAGCGTTGATTTCTTTCAGGATTGACTGATTTGATCTCCTTGCAGTCCAAGGGACTCTCAAGAGTCTTCTCCAACACCATAATTCGGAAGCATCTATTCTTTGGTGCTCAGCCTTCCTTATGGTCCAACTCTCACAGACATACATGACTACTGGGAATACCATTGGTTTGACCATACGGACTTTTGTTGGCAGGGTGATGTCTCTATTTTTTATTATGCTGTCTAAATTTGCTATAGCTTTCTTTTCAAGGAGCAGGCATCTTTTAATTTCATGGCTGCCACTAGCTTAGATAACTTTAAAAAAGGGTGGTAGAGAAATTTGGAGGACAGGCCTATTAACAGCTATCTGCCATAACAGAGCACTAAGGTAAGGTAATAAAGTATATGGACATTGGCCTTTACAAGTTAAAACATATTTACAGCCCTAGAAATTTAACATTTCTGATATAACATCAATCTCTAAAAGTTCTAATTCAAACACAAAAATTATATATCATTTCATTTGACTGCTTTCTTAGAAAATGCATTTGCACTGATTTTCCTAGCAGCCAGAGCAAAGAGTGCCATCCTGTAGGAGACAAAGGAATCCACATCTGACAGCATAAATACTAATTTGTCAGAAACAGAAAGAGTATAAAGTTTCTAATGTCTTAGCCAGAAATTTACTTCTAGGCTCCAAGTATAGAGCAGTTGAACTCCCATGTTGGGGCAGTATACCTCTGAGGATGAGATTGTGGTAGCAGACAATAGGGTAGTTCTCTTGCCTCCATGTTCTGCTTGTATCTGGCTATGCCCTTTTGAAAACAAAGTATTGATTAGATCAATGGGCTTTGGTCTGAATCAGCAAGACTCTTCACATTGCTACGAGGAAATGGTAGCTTTAAGCCCATTCATTTGACCAGGAGAAAGTGCACCGACTGGGCTCAGATAATACAAATTGAGAGCTCCCACAGGGATGTATCTTTTCTGGTAACAGTTTCCAAATGGCCATGCCCTCGTAATAACAGACGATCATAATGTCAGAAGATCATACTGTCTTTTGCTGTCCTCAAGATCTTCTCTTTGGGATCCTTCACCAAGCTCCTAAGAAAAAGAGATATCATGGGGCAAGGTTCCAAGATGTTTTTCTGAGGTTTCGATTGCCTAGGAAACCACTTCCTTCAGTTCCTGAATGCCCCATATGGTTGGCTCCCACAGACGTCTTGGTTTTAAGAGAACAGCAATTCATTTGTCATTCTCATTATGTTTGTTATCATTTTGTGAAGCAGGTTTGGTGTTCCTGTGGCAGGTCAGGATGCTGTCCCTCTCTCTCTCCCCCACTCTTTCTCAGATGGTGCCAAGTAGCTGGTGAGCCAGACCCAGAAGAGCAAAATGGAGGACAGGATTTCTAAGTCTCTTCAGCAACAACTTCAGGCTCTGAGAAGCAACAACAACTAGTTGCTTCTCAGAGCCATGAATCTGGAGTAGAACATCTGCAACTTGCACAGCCACCCTTGCCTGTATCAATCGACAGATGTTCCCTCGTGATCAAGAGCCGAGTGGGTCAGTTGTCCCCCTTGAGTCTTAGAACCAGATTGCCAGCTAATTTTTAACACGTGTTCAATGGAGTAAATGTTCAAGATCCAGTGGCCTGTGCTCTCCATGACAAAGCATCCGTGCTGGAGCAGAGACCTGCCCAAAAGACTGCTTACCTCCCTCATTCCTTATGTTAACGGAAGAATTCTCTCTCCATGAATCTCAGGTACTCACTCCAGTTGGCCTGGGCCTTGGCTTGTGAAGAGGAACCAACAGCTGAACTGTCTGCGGGGAGATAGACTAGTACTTCTTCACCCAAAGAAGGAAGTACTTCTTCACCCAAAGAGTGATTAACACTTGGAATTCACTGCCACAGGAAGTGGTGGCGGCTACAAGCATGGACGGCTTCAAAAGGGAATTAGATAAGCATATGGAGCAGAGGTCCATCAGTGGCTATTAGACACAAGGTATAGATAGGGACTCTGGGGCAAGCGATGCTCTGTCATCTTGGTGCTTGGGGGGGTCAACAGTGGGAGGGCTTCTAATATCCTGGCCCCACTGGTGGACCTCCTGATTGCACTGGTATTTCTGACCACTGTGTGATACAGAGTGTGGGACTGGATTGGTCTTTGGCCTGATCCAACAGTGGCATCTCTTATGTTCTTATGTTCTTACTATAGGAAAGAGGTTCAAGAGCCCTTTGCCCATCTGTTGGTTTAGGCCATAACATAGGAAGGTTTCTCCCAAAGCTTCTGCTGAGCTTCATGCTAAGAGGAAGGGGATTAAGAGGTCATAAAGGAGGGGGGGTAGCCAAGGGTTACATCACAGGAGGGGTCTTTGCCCCTTGGCATCAGGGGTGTGTTGGGGGTCAGATGGAAGAGTGTCAGATTGAGTTCCTCTGCAGTCATTGGCAGGGCCTCGCAAAAACAGAGGGACAGCACAACCACAACCTTCTTCCAGCTGTAAGAGGAGATCTCTTTAATTAGGGATGCTTGAATGGTCCGTGACGTGTGTCTGAGAACCAAAGACACCACTCCAACTCGTGTCCTATTCACCAGTTACAAACAGGGACCTGATTTTTGTGATCAGTGGTTTGACATTTCATCGATTTATTTGTTGATGTTTGAGAGATTGCTTCACTGTAGTCATTCCTAACCATGCACTACAGTCAATGTTCCCTCTAAGCTGTGGAGTCCTGTGAGCAAAAATTCTACTTTCTGAGTTACTGGTGTTAAAGTTGTGAGCAGGTGATTTGGCTACTGCATGAATTAACTTGCTCTGGAGCCATCCTTCCTGAGCTGAGACAAAAATGTGTGAGCCGGAGGCTAAAAAACTGTGAGCTAGCTCACACTAACTCAGCTTAGAGGGAACACTGACTACAGTGTGACTGTTTTTTTAATGTCTGCATGTTCTCTCACATCTCAGTTGAGTTCTAAAACCCCCCATCTTTGCTGCATAACGTCTCTGCTCAGCAGGTAACTGTTTCATTAGATCACTCACAAATCATATAAATAAGTCACAAATAAATGGTGTGTTTCAATAAAAGCCTACCCTTTGGTGTTTTTGTAAGTAATCTTTAGAGATGCTGATGGCTACCAATCCGTTTGTATCAGCAGTATCTTTGCATATGCACAGTTTAATGAAAACCCAATGCAAACCAGTTTCTCAGGCATTCACAGCTGCTTGGCATAAACCAAACAGATGAGGTGATTGACTCAAATCTGAGCAACACTGGCCCCGGTCACATAGGAGGCTTTGATCCGCAAGACGGATGGATCGGGGGGCGCATCAAGTGGGCGTAATCACACCGCAACATCTGGGAAGCGGCGCGCACCTGTCCCCGATCTGTCTCTTCCGGCCAAAGATGCGGAACAGAAAAAAACTACGAAACACTAGTACTTACCGAGAAATCCGCTGCAGGGGCCGACGTGTGATTGCCGGCGCGCCCGTCTCTCCCGCAGCATGCGAGGTCCTGCCGAACTGCGCATGCACAAGCATGCGCAGTGGGCTCGCCTCACTTTGGGGTCCGTGGCTTCCCCCTGGCATCTGATCATGCCAGGAAGGAACTGCGCGGTGGCTGGGGAGATCTGTCTGATCCCACCGCCATGCTTCTCTTTTGGTGTGGCTCAAAAAAGCCGCACTTTGGCTGCTCCTATTTCTCCCAGTGTGACCGGGGCCACCTTTGATATAGCAAGTCTGACTGCCAAACATGTTTGTAGCAAAATTCGCAGCATCTCTACACTTTCTTGAACATACACATGAAGCTACCTTATGGCCACTGGTCCATCAATTCTATCACTATCAGTCTTGTCTACTCAGACTGGGAGTTGCTTTCCAGGGTCTTACATAGAGGTCTTTCACATCACCTGCTACCAGATCCTTTTAACTGGAGACACCAGAGGTCAAACCTGGGAACTTCTGAATGCCAAGCAGATGCTCTACCACTGAACCATGCCCCCTTCCCGATTCCTCAGGGCAAGTAGGAAAGTTTGACTTCTGAGGGTGTGCCAACTGTCCCCTTTTGGCCTATGGTTGATATTTTAATTTTATTTTATTGGATTTGTATCCTGCCCTCCACGCATAGCAGGCTCAGGGTGGGTTCCGGACATACAGATCTGCAATAATGCAGATCTACAGTTAAAACACACTCATAATTACAGCATTAATTAAACTCACTAAAATTCATAAAACACTAAAAACATACAGTGTGCCTCAACAGATTATATTAATTCCAGTGAGGTTATAGTTCCAGTCGGTTTCTAGGATCTGCTGTCACTGGAGCGGGGGCCAGATCAAAAGGGATGCCAGCTGCCTCAACTAAAAGCCCGGTGGAAGAGCTCCATCTTACGGGTCCTGTGGAACTGTAACGTGTCCAGGAGGGCCAGAGGGCCCTGATCTCATAAAGTAGCTCATCCCATGCTGGCTTAAGAGCTCTCCATGAACACTGTATGTATTTATGGTAGTAGCATAATACAGGAGGCTTTTGCACTTATGTAAAAGAAGACAAGGCTGGCTTGCTCCTTTATAAACACTTTAACATGGATCCAGAAGATTATTTGAAAAATATAAAGAAATCAAACATTGGGTTGCTCTTAAACAGAATATTGAACTGTATCAGGAGGCTGACACCTTCATTACTATAGGGTTACTCCTGAGGAATATTGGGATGAAATGAGTTTATATCCGGATGCTCACTGAGAATGATGGGCCTGTAATATCGCCAAGTTTTACAATGTAACGTGATTCTTACTTAACATGTGTTGTCATCTATATCACAGTGTTTGCTTGTTTGTTGCATTTCCTATACCTGTGACCCCTTCTTGATATTTTCTAGTACTGCTAGTACTTCGCGCTCGTCTTCCCTGCCAGCATGCACTTCAGCAGCGGGTGGCTAAGTCTCTGCGGAGCCACTCCCTCAGCTGAACCACCCATGGAGGTGAGTCAGGCAGGCTCCCCGGTTGCACCTGTACCTCATTGGCTGCTGCATGACCAAGGTGCGGGGTTTATAGGCTCAGGCACTGGTGGCAGCAAGCTGTCAACTCCTGAGGAGTGAGAGGGGCCAGCTCTGGCTTTGGCAATGCTGGCGCCTCTGCCTGAAGTGCCAACTCAGGCAGGGACTTAGTACCATCGTCGTCACCCATGACACTATCCCCCCCAGCCCCCCCCCATCAGGAGGGCTGGGACTACCTGGGTATGAGTCATGGTACCATTGCACCAGGTCTGGGGCATGGAGGTTTTCAGCAGGCTCCCAGGACTGGTCCTTGGGCCCATAGCCCTCCCAGTGGACGAGGTATTGCAGGCCACCCCGATAATGCTGGGAGTCCAGGATCTGGTGTACCTCATATTCTTCCTCGTTGTCGACCAGCACTGGTGGGGGCAGTGACTGCAGTGGTGATTGAGCTGGGTCGGGGCCATAGTTGGTACCAGGAGCGACTGGTGGAACACCGGGTGGATCCGGAGGGTAGGAGGCAACTGGAGCCAGAAAGCAATGGGGCTGATTTGTTCTGTTATCAGGAATGGTCCAATGAAATGGGCATCCAGCTTGCGCGAACAGCCAGTGTTCCAGAGGTGCTGAGTTGATAGACAGATGCGGTACCCAGGTTTGAGTGGTGGGCCCTCCTGCTGCTTATGGTCAGCCATGATTTTGTACACCTCTATAGCCCACTGTAGTTGTACCCAGAGCAGGTCCTGGAGGGCGTGGAGTTCTTGCAGATAGGCATCTGCTGCCGGGAAGTTGGTGGGTGAAAGGACCAATGGGAAGAACTGAGGGTGGTATCCATAGTTCATGGCAAACAGCGTTAGCTGCGTGGATGAGTGCATGGGGTTGTTATAGGCAAACTCAGCCAGATGCAGCAGAGCAGCCCAGTCATCCTGCTGGTAGCTGGTGTAGCAGCGGAGGTACTGCTCCAATGTGGTGTTTGTGCACTCTGTCAGGCCATCCAACTGTGGTTGGTAAGCGGAGGATAGATGGATCTGGGTACCCAGGCAGGAGTAGAGGGCCTGCCAAAAAAGGAGGTGAACTGGGAGCCCCCATCAGAAATCAGGTTGGCTGGAATTCCGTGCAGACAGAAAATATGCTGCAGGAAGAGCTGAGCAGTTTTTTGAGCTGTGGGAAGTTCTGGGCATGGGACGAAATGGGCCATTTTGGTGAAAAGGTCCGCAATTACCAGGATGCAAGTGTGGGCCTTAGACCAGGGAAGCTCTGTGATTAAGTCCAGAGAGATTGTTTTCCAGGGCCCAGAAGGTGTGGGCAGGGGATGCAGGAGACCTGAGGGTTTGGCCAGGGGGTCTTTAACCTGTCGACAGACCTCGCAGGAGCCAACATACCGGGCAACGTCAGTGCAGACTCAGGGCCACCAGAACTCCTGTGTCAACAGATGGATAGTCTTGTGCTGGCCAAAGTGTCCTGCAGGTCTAGCATCGTGCAACAGTTGCAACACATCTGTTCACAGGGGTCCGGGTGGCATGTAGAGTTACTCACAGTGCAGCACAAGGCCGTCTTGGGTTGTGAACTCTCCTGCAGGGCCATCTTGCAGCTTCTGGAGGTGCTCTTGTGCCCAGGGGTGGTGGGCCTGACTGGCGCGGATCTCTTCTATCAGGGTCAAGTAAGTCAAGGTGGCTGCAAAGACCGAAGGTGGCAGGATGGTGGTGGCGGGGGCGTCTTCAGCTGAAGCAGGGGTGTACTCTGGCTTTTGAGAGAGTGCATCTGCTTTCTGGTTATGGGTATGAGGAACATATGTGATCCGGAAGTCAAAGCTTGAGAAGAAAAGGGACCACCAGATCTGCTGTTGGTTGAGACGGCGAGTCATCTGGAGGTGCTCTAAGTTGCGATGGTCTGTGAGTACCTGGACTGGGTGGCATGCTCCTTCAAGGTGATGCCCCCAGACCTTGAAGGCAGTCTTGATGGCAAGCAGTTCCCTCTCCCAGATGGTGTAGTTTCTCTCAGCCACCATCAGCTGGCATGAGTAGTAGGCGCAGGGCTGGAGAGGTTGGGAAGGGTCGTCTCATTGGGACAGGATAGCTCCAAGTGCAACGCTGGAAGCATCCACCTCGATGCTGAAGGGCAGCTGGGGGTCCGGATAGTGCAGGAGCAGACCTGTGGCAAAGTGGGCTTTCAGAGTGGTGAAGGCTTGGTCACTCTCTGGGGTCCAGTGGAAAGGTTCCTTGGGCTGGAGGAGCTGGGTCAGAGGAGTGGTCAGGGACTCATAGGCTGAGATGCATTGCTGGTAGTAATTGGCAGAGTCGAGAAACCATTGCAAGTCCTTGTGGTTTAGAGGGGCCTGCCACATCAGGACAGCCTCCACTTTTTTTTTTGGATATATGAGGATCCCTTGAGGTGATACAATGTGGCTGAGGAACTCGACAGAGCGCAGGTCAAAGTCGCACTTCTCGAGCTGGGCATAGAGGCCATGGGCTCGTAGGTTCTGCAGCACTTGGTGGAAATCCTTGACATGCTGGGCGAGGCTGGGTGAATAAATCAAAATGTTGTCCAAATAATAACAAAGTGATCAAGCAGGTCCCTAAAGATATCGTTCATCAGCCTCTGGAAGATGGCAGGGGCATTGGTCAACCCAAACAGCATCACCAAGTATTCATATTGGCTGTACCAGGTGCCAAATGTGGTCTTCCACTTGTTCCATGGCCGTATATGCACCAAGTTGTAGGCACCCCGAAGATCAAGTTTGGTGTAGATCTGGGGCCCCTTCAGGTGGTCCTAGAGTTCTGGAATCAATGGTAGGGGGTACCAGTCATGGACTGTAATCTTGTTGAGCACCAGATAGTCATTGCAGAGGCAAAGCTCTTTGCTTTTCTTCTTTTACAAAGAGGATTGGAGCAGATAGTGGGGATGTAGAGGGCCGGATGAAGCCTCATTTCAAATTTTTAGCAAGGAAGTCTTGCAGGGCTTCCAGCTTTGGTTCAGACATGGGGTACAGGAGCCCTACGGGTAGGGGTACTCCCAGCACAAGGTCAATTGTGCAATCGTATGACTGGTATGGGGGAAGCTGGTCAGCCCCCTTCTCCACAAATACATCTGCAAAATTCACATACTTTTGTGAAAGCTGGGAGAGCTGGCAGCTGTCGCAAGCATCATGGGTGTGGTGTGGGCAAGGGTCTCAGAAGCGAAGTTCCTGAAAAAAACCTGCTGAGCGCAGTCATGGATGGGGTTGTGGGTAATCAGCCAGGAGAATCCTGGGATAAGTGGAAACCGGGGCATGCTTACGACATCAAATTGTAAGTGTTCTAGGTGTTGATGGATCTGAAGGGTGACTATGAAGGTTTCCTGGGTCACAGGCCTGGAGTGGAGGAGACGTCTGTCAATGGCTTCCATAAGGATTGGGGTCTCTTTGGGTCATAGTGGGATCTGGTGCTGCTTCACAAAGGTGGCATCAATTAAATAATGGGCTGCTCCAGAATCAATCATAGCATAGATGAGCAGCCAGTGCTCATCGGGAAAGTGGAGTTCGACAGGGACCAGGAATGGGCCTCAGTTACTGGCATACAGTTCAGGGGACCTGGCTAGGTGCCCCTAGCCGGTGGGTCTGTTCAGGCTTGGGGCAGGTCTTTTGGCGGCAGCGGCGATGGTGTGCTGGGTCGGGGGCGCTTTGCCAGGCATCCAGCCGAGAAGTGCCCCACCCTGCAGAAGTACAAACAAAGGTTCAGAGCCCAGTGCTGCACCTTCTCCTCTGGGGTTAGTTGAGGTCATGCTGCTCCCAATTGGATGGGTTTGCTCTCATCTCCCCCGGTACTTGGAGCTGCAGGAAGGGGCACGAGAGCCGGTTGTCGGGAGGCCTGGGATAGATGGCTGTTACTCCGGGCTTGGCACTGAGTCTTGAGGTGGCTGTAAATGCGTAAACACAAGGTGATAAGGCCTTGCAACATGGAGGGTTGTTCTACTCTGGTGAGCTCATCAAGAACCTCATCAGCCAACCCTTCCATGTATTGGTCCATCAGGGCTGCCTCATTCCACTCCAGGTCTTGCGCCAGGAGCTGAAATTCAGTCGAATAATGAGCAACAGAGCCCCTCCCCTGCTTCAGGGCTTGTATTTTCTGATTAGCTGCAGCTGCCTGCTGTGGGTTTGCAAAGGCAGCAGACAGGGGATGAAGGAAGCTGGAGTAGTTGTCCAGCAGGGGAGATGGAGCCACAAGCAGGAGCCATTTGGCTGTCTGCCCCTTTAACAAACTGATAATGAAACAGACCTTCATTTTGTCAGTGGGAAAGTCCTGGGCACACAGTTCAATGTATAGTTTGCACTGTGACAGGAAAGCAGGGAACTCCTCCACATTTCTGCCAAACTTCTCGGGAGGACTCACTAGGCATTTGGGCGGTGTGGCGGCGGCACCTAGCCAGGCTGCTGCAGGTGAGCAATCAGTTGCATGAGTTGCTGCACCTGAAGCAACAATTTTAATTTTATTTATTGTATGTTTTATGATGTTACCTGCCCTGAGCCCGCTTGTGGGATGGGCGGGCTATAAATGCATATAATAAACAAACAAACGAACAAATAAATAACTCTGCCAGGTCCACAGAGCCTCCAGCTGCCCTTTCTATTTTGTGGGGCGAGTTTGGGGTGGAAGCAAACTGTCACAGGCTGGGCTTGGGCTGAGGTGCAGGAGTCAAGTCTGGTCCAGGGTAGTTGCCAGGAGAGTCAGAGTGAGAGCCAAACCGTGAGTCCGAAAGAGGGGTCATCTGAAGCAAGGGTCAGGAAGCCAGGAATCCGAGCCAGAGCGGGGGTCCGAGAACAGGAGCTGAAGGTGGGCGCGAGGCATGCACGGAAGCGACTTGTTGCTTCCACGAGAGCCCAATCCAGAATGGGAGCTATATAGGCCTCTGGCCGGGCTTCCCATGGTGCTGCTGCCACAAACTGGAAAAAGGGGGGGGGGAGGGAAAAACTCAACCCAAGATAACACTGCGAACCTGAAGGGTTAAGCTGACCATATATATTATAAAAATACAAAATTTATTAGGGTGTACACATATTAAAATATATTCAGGTTAATTTTTTTTCAAGTATCAGACTAATAAAAGCATATCAAATATTAATACACATGATGGGTTAACACTTTCCAACTGAAGACCAAACGCGTTTCGGCCTCAAAGGGCCTTCCTCAGTGGTCACTATACAACATAGTATAGACACACATTCAAACATATGTATGCAAGATCTTTAGTACACTTATTTAAGACCAGATGTTGTATCCTGAAAGTATAAAAATAGAGGAGGGGAAAAGAAACTCAAATTATTATTACAAATGTATACCAAATCCTTATTAATTTAAACAATTGATTTTTTCAAACTAGAATTACCTTATCTGTTTGCAATTGTGTTGCTGGTATTAATGATGGGCCATAGGTATGGCCATATTCATTTCAATAATTCTAAATAAAAACCATGAAATGAAATAGTAAAATTATGATATTAGTAGTTCCAATTATTATATTTAAAGTAGCCTAATAGCCATAAAAAATTAAATTGACCAACAAACCTGGTACTGAGATTTCAAAAGTCTGAATGCTTCCACGAGAGCCCAATCCAGAATGGGAGCTATATAGGCCTCTGGCCGGGCTTCCCATGGTGCTGCCGCCACTCCTGCTAGTCCTCAGGACTCGGCGCTCGCCTTCCCTGCCAGCGTACATCTCGGTGGTGGGTGGCTAAGTCTCTGCAGAGCCACTCCCTCAGCCGAACCCCCCATGGAGGTGAGTCAGGCGGGCTCCCCGGTTGCACCTGTACCTCACCGGCTGCTGCAGGACCAGGTGTGGGGTTCACAGGCTCAGGCCCTGGTGGCGGCAAGCTGTCAACTCCTGAGGAGTGAGAGGGGCCGGCTTCTGGCTCTGGCAATGTCGGCACCTCTAGCAACGGTGCCAACTTAGGCAGGGACTCAGTGCCATCATAATCACCCACAACATTCCACCAGGTAGGGGCCAGGGCTGAAAAAGCCCTGGCTCTAGTTGAGGCACGTTGGACATACCTAGGGCCAGGGACTACCAGGAGATGCTGGTTTCCTTGGCTGGTTTTGCCATCTGGGTGGCATATTACAAGCTAAATTGCCTGAAGTGCCTGGTTCATAAAGCCTCAAGGCAGCAAACTGCGTAGCCCTGAGGAAAGCAGTTGTGAGGAAGCCAATCAGTCTTAACAGAGAATATGAACAAGGGCACACAAGTCAAATGGCAGGGCAGCTAGAGAGCCTGGTGCCTTCAATGCTCAGAATAGCTGCACATGCCATTCAGAGTTATACCGCACTGTCCTGCAAAGTCCCTGGAGGCAGTGAGGCATAGGCGGCATTAACAAACGCTGTGCCAAAATTGCATCGTGGCGTATGTAAATTATTCAGTCGCTTCTGGGGAGAAGGCTTGCTGACAAAATGCTGGGAGCAATGTGTTTCAACACTCTGTCACAGCCCTCTGCAGCAGCAGACCCATGACAACAGTCACAATGCACCGGTTGGAGGTGGGAAACATATCTGCAAATAATTCCGGTGCTTCCATGCCATCCGGAGGAGAAGGGGAGGCATGCGGTGCCTAGTAACCCTCTTTGACATCCACCAATTCAGGGGCAAGAGTGGTGAGGATGTCCCCAATCCTTGGTCTTCTCTGGAACTCATCTCAGCCATTTCCCCATATCCCCACTACCTGCACTCTACCTGCCTAGCTAAACGTCCACCCCTAGACCCATCCACCTCGCTTTGCCAGGTCCCTGCATCAGCTTGAGCCTTCCTGATGCCAGAGATGCTTGCCGGCTTCTTCTCCTCATACCCATATCTGAGAAGATGGATATTGCAGTCTGGAGCAATAAGCAGCAGCCACGGGGAGCTGAATGAAACCATCACAGGGCTCTTCCTGCTGTATGCTGCCTTTTGATATGCCTCCTCCCTTTCCTGCCTCCTAGGAGAGACATGGACAGTGGACTTGGGCCACTCAGGGGATACTCCCACTGCAGCACAACTCCAACACCATAATGACAGCAAGGGGAAGACTATGCCATGGTCCCCCACCCCACCCAAGTGACTACCAGTCCCCTATCATGAACTTTTCACCAATCTTCTCCTGTGCCTGTTTAGGTACCCTCCTGCCTTCTCACTTCCTCAACCTAATGCTTCCAAAGGACTGTAGATATCTTCTCAATGGACCTTCATTGTCAGGGAATAGCTCTGTCCAAACGCCTTTCAGGACTCCCTAGAAGCAGCATTTGGGAGAGACCAGTGGCAGGAGAGGAGAGAGGTGGGGAAGTTCCATTCTGCCAGTGGAAGTGCCTTCCATGAACAGAAATTACCATCTGGAAGATTCCACCCCGCCCACAGGTTGACAACCTCCAGCTGTGGCCTGGAGATCTCCCGGTATTACAGTTGCTCTCCAGGCTCCTTTGGAGGGTGGATCCTATGACATCATAATCTGCTGAAGTCCCTCCATTCCCCAAACCCTGCCCTCACTAGGGTCCACCCCTAAAATCTCCAGGTATTTTCTAACCCAGAGATGGCAGTTCTATTCACCCCACTGTATTCTACTTGTATATTAGTAAATAAAGCAAACATTCCAAAACACCATTAATCTCTAATTCATCCAAGGGAAGCAACCTAGGGAAGTACTGGCTGTGTAGAGATGCTTGTATGTGTAACAAGATTATCTGCTAGCCAAAATCCCAGCAGGTAGTTTTACATTGTGGAGACTGTGCTGCTGTTCCCCCAACCAGGGGGCCAACCCCACTCCCCTTTCTTTTTTGTCTTCTGCCCCTGCTAGGGTTGCCAACCTCCAGATGGGGCTTGGACTTGTCCTGGAAATACAACAGATCTTCAGACAACAGAGATCATAATCCTTGGAGAAAATGGCCACCAATCAGCTGAAGCCCTTTAAATTGCTGCTGGAAGGCAGGGAGAGTAGTGGCTGGGGCTTGGGGGCATCCCCACTCACCCACAGAATGTCCCCCAAATCCCCCTGCCAGAAGGACGAGGGGACTTGACAACCCTAGTGTATGGGAGAGAAATAGCATCTTCATGCACATCTCCTCCCCTCAGGCCTGTGTGGAGAAGTTCCTGGAGAGGCAGCAGAAATATGTTCTAAATAAATAACAGACTGACTGACTTCTGTGGCCCCAGTATTATCCTGGTCAAAGGGGCTTCTGGATTTGCTCCCACAACCAAGGGACTGAAACCACTGGCTGCTGCCTGCCTGTCTTTCCAAAGAACTGTAGATGTCTTCCCAGGGAATCTTTCTTGTTATCTAATGGCTCTGCCCAAGTGCCTTCAGGGCTTGGAAGTATGGTTGCCAGGTCCCCCCTTGGCCCATGGCGGGGAATGGGGGCATGGGGTTGCCAGATCTAGGCTGGGAAGCTCCTGGAGATTTGGAGATGGGATCTGGGGAGGGCAGGGACCTCAGTGGGGTACAATGCCATAGAGTGCACCCTCAAAAGCATCTATTTACTCCAGGGGAATTGATCTCTGTAGTCTGGACATGAGGTTTAATTCTGGGGGATCCCCAGGTCCTACCTGGAGGCTGGCATCCCTACTTGGGTGATCCCCCCCCCCCCAGTTCAAGGGAGAAGAATACTCAGTCGGTGGGGGAAGAAAAGGCAGGTTAGATTCTGGGAGAGATGGCGAGAGTGAAAGAGGCAGACTTTGTTGTGAGTTGGCTGAATCCCCTGGAGGTGCCAGATCTCTCCCTTTGGATCTGATGTATCTGTGAATCTCCTGCTTTGCAGGAATAATTCTGTGTCTCCCCCTGGACTGGAACCTGATGATGATTTCTACTAACAGATGGAGGGCATTGTACAGTTGGTGTACAATGCAGCAAATGTGTGCTGTGCATGTGTGTGTGTGTGGAATGAATTGAGTTGCCTTGTCCAATTAGCCAGTTTAAGCTGTAAATGGGAAGCATATAATTTACCAAAGAGAGATAAAAGACTGATAGGGCAATAATTAGCAGGGTCATAGGAAGGGTATTGAAAACAGATCAGCCAATATCATAATGCCCCTATATAAATCAATGGTGCGACCTCATTTGGAATACTGCGTGCAATTCTGGTCACCACACCTTAAAAAGGATATTATAGCTTTGGAAAAAGTGCAGAAAAGGGCAACTCGAATGATAAAAGGGTTGGAACACTTTCCCTATGAGGAAAGGTTAAGGCGCTTAGGGCTCTTTAGCTTGGAGAAACGACGACTGAGGGGTGACATGATTGAGGTTTATAAGATTATGCATGGGAAAGAGCAGGTAGAGAAAGAGGTACTTTTCTCCCTTTCTCACAATACAAGAACTCGTGGGCACTCCATGAAATTGCTGAGCGGTCGGGTTAGAACGGATAAAAGGAAGTACTTCTTCACCCAAAGAGTGATTAACACTTGGAACTCACTGCCACAGGAAGTGGTGGCGGCTATAAGCATGGACGGCTTCAAAAGGGAATTAGATAAGCATATGGAGCAGAGCTCCATCAGTGGCTATTAGCCACAAGATATAGATAGGGACTCAGGGGCAAGTGATGCTCTGTCATTTTGGTGCTTGGGGGGGTCAACAGTGGGAGGGCTTCTAATGTCCTGGCCCCACTGGTGGACCTCCTGATGGCACTGGTATTTCTGGCCACTGTGTGACACAGAGTGTTGGACTGGATGGGCCTTTGGCCTGATCCAACATTAGCATCTCTTATGTTCTTATGTTCTTATTTCTTGCCCCTTTTCTTATAAATGGACACTACTATTGCCTGCGGCCACTGGTCAAATATTATCTCTGTTCTATCAATTGCTGTAAACAAGGTGGCAACTACAGGCAGCCACCAACCAACATCAACTTTTAAAAGATTGGGTGGAACCAGATCTGGCCCAGATGCCTTACCAGACTTTCGGTGGTTAATCAACAGTTTAACTTCATCCGGTGATACTGGATCCCAAACAGGCAAGTCCTCCAACTTCTCTAGAAATCATCTATTAAAACTGTGTTGGGGTCATTGAACATAGTTTCCAAATGGTGTTCCCAGTCTCATGGGCATATTTCTGTGTTAGCCTGGGCAGCTGAACTCTTTAGGGAACCATTAACTATATTCCAAAAGGCTTTATTGTTATGATTAATGGAAGGGTGCAATAGCACAGACCAAGTCCCAAGATAGGTCATTTCCCCCCCTTCCTAAGTACAGTGCTATAGATCTTGAACATGAGTTGAACTTGTTCAGGGCAGCTCCTCTAGTTGCTGCTTGTGGTAGGTGCCTTCTGTGCACAAGCACTGTGGGAGATTCATTGGAAGGGATATTATGCTGGGTCACAGTGCTGCTGAGGGCTCTGTGGGAGAGACTGTTGTTGCAATGTGAGCCCTACTACTATGGCATTGCTGCTGGAAGGCTGTAGGATACAAAATCAACTGGAAATGAGGGCCAGTTTGACTGGACCATAGGAATCCTCTGTTAAAATCTGATGGATAGCACATGTCTGTTGGGAGAGAATTCCACAGAATGGACTTCAGAATCCAGAATGCCCAAGCTTAGGCCTCTGGTGGTAGAGGAAAACAAAAGAGGGTTTGATTTGGTGACCTGTGCTGAATGAGTAGTGTGTCACACTTAGGAGGCAGTCAGGTTTTACCAGGGAGAAGAAGAAGAGATCGGATTTATACCCCGTCCTTCACTCGGAGTCTCAGAGCAGCTTACAAACCCCTTTCCCTTCCCCTCCCCACAACAGACACCCTGTGAGGTAGGTGGGGCTGAGAAAGCTCTTTCCAGAACTGCCCTTGAGAGAACAGCTCTGACAGAACTGTGGCTTGCCCTAGGTCATCCAGCAGCTGCAAGTGGAGGATGGGGAGTTGTTATGTACTGAGTCTAACCCTTGACGGACCCAGCTTGGTGGACACAGAACAATATTTATTTATTTATTTATTTATTTATTTTGGGATTTCTATCCCGCCCTACCCGGTGGCTCAGGGCGGCTAACAACAAGATATATAAATAATAAAACAGTAAAAACAATTTTACACACAATAAAACTGGTGCTCCAATCTATATAATCTATACAGTTTACAAAAAGCTCTGCGACTTGTATGCAGCCAAGGTCTTAATAATAAAAGCGTCCCGATGTAACAGACCAGTCAACCTCCATAGGTCTGGTAGATGGACAGGCTGCGGAGGTGGCGCAGCGATGGTAATGGCGTAACGATCGTAATGGCGGCGGCTCCTACCCAAAGGCCTGGTGGAAGAGCTCCGTCTTGCGGAACTGCACTAGGTCCCGCAGGGCCCGGATCTCCTCCCCGCCACCGAAAACGCCCTGGATCTCGTATGCGCCAACCTCACAGCTCGGGGGGCTGGAACTACCAGACGATGAAACATCCCCGATCTCAGTGCTCTCAGTGCTCTGCTAGGATCCTGGAATGGACCTATTGCCCAGGAGTACCTCTGTAAATAACCTATCACTGGTAGTGTGTGTGTGGGGTGTGTGGTGTTGGGTACGGATTTAAGCAGGGCTTTGGTCCTGCTAATTTGTCCTTAGTTTGAGCTGATTCACAATAAAGCATGAGCTGATCACTAACGTGTGTTGAACCCAGTATATTTCAGGAATCAAACCTGGTTCTCCCAGATTAGACTCTCTGCACTTAACTACTACACCAAACTGGCTCTCTGAGAGGAAGACACGGCGGTCCGCGTGCACTATCAAGAAGAGCCTTTCCTTCCTCTTTGAAAATCATACCCTTATTTGCCAGTGACTGCTGTTCACTTGTGAATAAGGATGAAAGAATAGAACAAGTTAAGGGGAGGAGGCAGTAGCACATAGAAGAGGAGGGCAAGGAGAAGAATTTGCTACTCTTTTCAGCTACCCAGGAGTCAAGCCCAATGTTTTTGAGAGCCACTGTGGTGCCCGCAATCAGGATTTTAGCATCTGTAGCATGCAGGTTCCTATAGAAAATATCATCCCTGAGCTATCCTGGCAAAATGGGGGTTCTGTGCCAGCCCATTCTTCTCATGGATAGCATGGAGGAAAGTGCCATCAAGTCACAGCTGACTTATGGGGACCCCTCAGGGTTTTTCAGGCAAGAGACAAGTAGAGGTGGTTTGCCCCTGGCTGCCTCTGCATAGCAACCCTAGACTTCCTGTGTGGCTCCCATCCAAATACTAACCAGGATTGGCCTGAGATCTTCTCAGCTTCTGAGATCTGACAAGATTGGGCTACTGTGCTTTTAAGGTCAGGGTGAGGTGATAACAGTAGTAATTTTCTCAAGTACAGAAGGTGTTATTTTGGGGGTGTCCATGGATGGTATTCTAGCTGATGAGTGGTATTTTAGCTGATGGATGCAGGCAGAAGCTGCCGGTGTTAGAGGATGAGACAGAGATGAGAATCTGGAACCCAGATTTCCCCACCTTGAGCCCCTGGGGCCTATGGAGATGGTAATAAAACAACACTTTCTGTCCTGCAACCCAGATCTGGCAAATGATGGAAATTCTCCTGAATCTGTGGAAGTAGCTTGAATGGTTTGAAGGTTCATTAGGTTTCTCACAGCCTCACAATGGGGCAGGTGGGGGCTTGCCTTGCCTGTTTCTTTCCTGTTTTTCTGGCCAGCAAAGAAGCAGGCTGGTCTGTTTACTGCTTTCACAGCAGGCCTTGCAGATTCTGTGGCAGGATCATGCCGAAGGAGCTGTCAGCACCCAAAGCCACATGTCGAGTGGGTGGGGAGGGGAGGGAAAAAGCATTACTCAACTTCTTTTCTTAAAAAGCCGAGTAATTATACTTTTTGATTTCCCTCATTTCTCTTTTCTTGCTGTCGAGATTTCACCAGGAGATTTTTTTTTCTTTCCTGGGGCCTGCCGACGCATCACGGAGAGGCTGCCTGAACAGCAAAGCCATTTGTCACTTCTGCAAAATAATTTTTTTTTTATTAGGGAAGAGAAGGAAGAAGTACCCGCGGAGCGTTCTCTGGCTTATTAGTCTGGACGACTTTTTAAAATTGAAACTATTAATGTATCGTCTGGTGGAGCAGCATGGCCAAGATGGCTCAGTCAGAGCGGACAGAATTAGTGAGCCCTCTTGGAGAAGGGGAGATGGCTTTGTGAGACTCACCAACCAGCTGGGTTGATGGGGGAAGACCAGAAGGTAAATGCAATGGACTAGCAATCTATCCTTGAACCTGAACAGGACCCACACATTTATGGAATTCAGACCACATGGAAGAACCCACAGTTGGAGGGTATTCCACAAGGGTTTCTGCAGGCTCCAGAAAAACACTAGCAAGGGAGCCCAGTCATGTGATCCAGGGGAAAACCAGCCAGACCCATAAGTGATCTTCCCAGTCCCAAATATGGTGAGCAAAACCAGGGATGACACTCAATTTCTCATCCCAACTCTTTCCACCACCTCTTGCCTGTTTTGATTTAGCACCTTCCTTGTACAACTCCAGGAGCTGCAGTGGCTCAAGTGGTTAAGACGCTAAACTGCAGGCTGTGGAAAGTCGGTAGTTCAGCAGTTCAAGACCCAGGTGCCGCATGACGGAGTGAGCTCCCGTCTCTAGTTCCAGCTCCTGCCAACCTAGCAGTTCGAAAGCAAGAAATTGCAAGTAGATAAATAGGTACCACTTTAGTGGGAAGGTAACAGCGTTCCGTGCGCCTTGGTGTTTAGTCATGCCGGCCACATGACCACGGAAACGTCTTCGGACAGCGCTGGCTCTTCGGCTTTGAAACGGAGATGAGCACCGCAAGCCTAGAGTCGGATTCGACTGGCTTTCGAGCAAGGGAACCTTTACCTTTACCTGTACAACTCCAACTCACAATTCTTTCATTTCACACATTTTTTGTGAGCAAGTGAAGGCAACTGAAAGTGGTAGCATGGAAGGGCAATGAAAACAAGCAGATGAACATTTTTGTAAGGAATGTCAAAAGGGATTTTTTTGACATTGCTGCAAGTGTTTGTGAGAAAAAAATAGAAAAGTAAAAAAGACATACCTGAATGATCTGATTGTCCTTTGCATATATTCATTTATCCTAATACATCCATACTCTTTTCTCAAATCCAGCCCAATACTACTTCCTTTTTTAAACAAATTCCTATGGAAAATCCTTGTTCCAAAATGTACCAAAGGGCAACCAGCATTGTACAAAAGTATTCTGTACTCGTGATTTTTTAAGACACTTTAATGTAGAGTGTTTGTGAAAACATTTGACAAGGTTTGTCTCAATCCTAAAAAATCCTCATCAGTATCTGGAAAAGCAGCTCTGGACAGTCCACCCCCTGCCAACATCCAACTCGTAAGCCTTCTCTATCCCCTTAGTATCTCCTTCCAAGCCCCTTAAAAGATGTGTGTGTGTGTATGTGTGTGTAGGGTTTTAGTATTAACATTTCATTATCGCTGGCTCACAATTAGGCCTTCAAATGATGCTTCTGCAGTGAGTTGAAGGAGATTAATGCAGATTGATCAGGCAGAGTCTGTAAGCCTTGGATTTTCCAGCAGGCTCCCCAAGATATGTGCTCAGCTTCCCAAAGAAGCAGCACTCTTAAGATATCCTCAGGATGCCTTTTTGTGGGCCGGGTTCCCTCTTTCGATTCTCTTGACTCCCCACTGCTCCCTTGTTCTGTGTGTCAGATGAGGCCCGTGTCGCTGCAGCTTCATCTAAGAAAAGTGTTGGTGCATATGCTCAGTGCCAGAGCATGGCTTTACTCTGCAAAGGGAATTTGAAGAGAGCAGCGTTTGCAGCCACCCCACTGCATACCCAAACAAAATTGTGGTGCAGGTTTTCTATATGTGGATGAAAGGGAGCCTGGGGAAAATTCCTACCACTAGCAATTACTATACACTAACAAGAAAGTGTATAGAATGGATAAATTCCATACACCATTCAATTAAATTTACTGCAACAACTGACAAACAACAGGTACACTTTCTTGATACTTCTGTCTTTGTCCATGAAGGTAAACTGGCAGTACGTCCATACAGGAAGGAAATAGATAAGATCTCTTACTTGCTTGGTCATCTTGGTCGGTTTCGGCATGAAATAACCTGTGAGGGCCTTGATGATGTCCTCATACAGGTCTTGGCCAACTTTTTTGGAGCAAGGAGGCCCTGGCCAGGCGAATGGTGGCCACTCCACACATGCTGAGGAATAGAGCTCATTTCTTGTCTGCGTCGGTGACCTCCTGGTAGTTGAAGAAGTTGGTGAGCTGCTCCACCCACGCTTCCCAGAACTCAGGTTTTGCGGGGTCAAAGACTTCGAGGTGTCCCGAGGCGGCAGCGATGACTCTTGAGTGAAGTGGGGAGTGGTGTCCTGGGGAGCTGTGTGCGTTGTGGTGCTGCTCGTGAGCAATGCGGGGTGTGGCAGCTTCCGATGGATCACTGTTTGGTGCTGGGTTGGAGGAAGAGTCAGGCTCGCTCATCAGGAGGCCATCCTCATCGCCAGTGAAAAGTACTGGGTCCAAACATGTTGGTAAGTGAAACAGCTCATACTTTATTTCATAGTATGGATTTTATTGTGGTTTTAAATGTTGTTTATTTTATTGTATTTTATCTATTCAACTCAGCTTTGCCGCATGTTAGCCGCCCTGAGCCATTGGGAGGGCGGGATACAAATCTAAAAATAAATTTAAAAATAAATAAATAAAAATTTCAGCTCCGGAAAATAAGACAAAGAAAGCAGGACCGGAGGCCTGCTTATATTCCCATTGTGAACCACACCCAACCACACCCACACCCGTGATAAGATTATTTACAGTGTACTTGCATTCCATAGGTCACTCTAGGATCCTGACCACCTGATTGGGTGCGTTCTAGGATCTGTGCTGGCTATTGTCTAAGAGAGCGAAGCTTAAGCCATTCGCATGGCTGTGTGAGGACCCGACTGTGTGCGTGGTCTATGTAAGAAGACAACATGGCCAGAGTAGGGTTGGGGGGTGGAGCAGAGCAACACTACACCTGGCCAGGACTGACCTCAGGTGAAATCCGGCAAATGGGACAGGAGCCAGGATGGAATTACGAGTAGTGAGCCTATGATGGCATCTGGCAAATCCCACTTGGAATCTGGTTTTCTTTCATCTGCTATGAAAGATGCCCTCACCCATACATGCAGACAGGGCAGACTGGGGTCTTAAAATGGCCCAGAAGCGTTCAGAGTTGGGCAGCCTTTGTGGTGCTGGCAACCAGGCTCAGATCAGAATGGGGCCATGGCATTTTTGACTATAGGTCATCCAGCATATCCTCCCACACCACCTCCAGCTGGGCCCAAGTGGAGGTGGCGGGAGAATCTACACTTACAGCTGTTGGTTGGGCCTGAGCCGAGTGGCCCCTGGGGCACATCCCTATATTGTTGGGGCTCAGCTCAGCTTGTTTCTGTATGCCACCAGCCCTGTAGGGCAGCTGCTTGCCATATAATTCCCCAGTAAATTAAAGATCCAATTTGTTGCTTCCCCCCTTGCTTCAGCTAACAGCAGAAGAGAGCTTTGGAGACCACCTGAATCTGAGCCCCGTCCTCCGTGTCTCTTGTTCTCCCTCTGACCTCTGCAAGGTCACTCTGGCATCCTCCTGCATTGATGCAGCTTCCAGCAGACAGTCTGTCCTCCATCCCATGTTC
>NW_015164182.1:1455182-1458427 GCF_001447785.1 Gekko japonicus
AGGAATGCTTTTCAGTTTGGCAAGTGATTCTGACGGGGAGACGTTTCCTCTGGGTCCAGGCAGGTTCTTGCCGCCGGAGTCCTGTAGCCGAATGTAGCTGCTCTCAGCTGCCTGCACGGGATTAATTCTGATCTCTCTTGGTTCTCTCCACACTGCTTTCCATCTGCTATATTATTTCCTCATTTAATTATTTACCAGGGTCTGTGTGGGTGGCGGTGCAAAGGCAATTACCACTCAATTGAGCCACTTGGCTCCGGAACTGCCACAATTTAAAAAGGGGGGCAGAGGGAGGGAAGGATCACCTCGGCTGGCATCTGTCTTGTGAGCGTGAGGCTTAGGCCTGGTTCACACATGCAGGGGAATCTGGTGGTAGAACGGACTGTACCACTTCAGACTCTAGAGGGGGGAGTTCCCTTTTCGAATATTCATTTTGCATTTCAAAAACTAGATCGAAAACTAGCATGGCAGGGATAGAGGTATGTACTTCTCTTTGCACTTTTGCACATGCACAGAAATGTGGTAGGGGAACAAACTGCGCCATTTCATACTCTAGAGGGAGGATTCCAGTTCTGAAAGATCCCTTTGCATTAAAAAAAAAATCAGAAAACTAACACAGCAGGGAGAGAGGATCTTTCTTCTACTACTTGCAGGGTTTTTGGTGTTTTTTTTAAAAAAAACCCCACAAAGGGGAGTAATTCCAAAACACGTTCTCTAACAATTAGAGAGGATAACAATCCTGACCTGACCATTAAGAAAGTCCAGGGTTGCTATGTAGAAGCAGGCAATGGCAAACCACCTCTTTTTTCCTCTTGTGTTGGAAACTCTGTGAGGTTGTTGTGAGTTGGCTGTTACGATGGCACTTTTCACCAGGAGACTGAAGGGTGGAACTTTATTGTCTAGGTCTTACAGAAGCAGAACTTTAAATGGCTGCTGAGTAGTCATGACATTCAGAAACATTCTGGGGGTGGAGAAGGGAGAAGACACTTTCATCTAGGACTGCCCTGCCCTGCTAGGGCTACCAACCTCCAGGTGGGACCTGGAGATCTCCTGGAATTATAACTGTTCTCCAAACAACAGAGATCTATCCCCCTGGAGAAAATGGCTGCTTTGAAGGGTGGACTCTATAGCATTATATCCAGGTGAGGCCACTCATCTTCCCACATCCTGCCTTCCCCAGACTCCACCCCAAAACCTCCCAGCCTGCAGCTGGCAATCCTGTGCCCTGCCCTTAGTCCTGAAGTTGCTGAGCATGCAGATTTCAGAAATGTAGCAGGCAAGGGTTTTCCCCCGGATGTGAAAATCTTTACCTGCTTAAATCAAAAGCTTGGCCTTTAGTAGTGATAGGAAGGTACCAGAAAAGTCCTGAACCAGAATGAGATTTTGGGCCCTTCCAATTACACCCCCCCCCCCCCCCCACAAACATGTGCACTCAGGAAAAAAAAACAAGTTCTGCCATTGAGTCTGATACTTAGTAAAGTGAAAATAATCATAATATAGAGCTCCCTTCCTACCTAGAAGTATGTTTTACACAAAATCAATTAAAACAATCCACTTAAAATCCCTATTCTAAAAGCATTTCAAAACACTGGAATTGGAGAAAACAAACAGCGCAGCCCTAAGAACACTTTCCTGAGAGTGAGCTCCACTGAATAGGCTTGAGTAGGATTTTGGGCTGCAATCTGTTTAGGATTGCTCTGAAATGGGAACTAGCAATGGGACTCCCAAAGGCATCTCTCCTTATATATAATTCTCCTTATATAAATATATATAAATATATAATTATATAATATATATAAAATATATATATATATATAATGGGGTGACTCTTTCCTGAACGTTCCACACACTCCCAAATCAATTGGGTCCCTGATCTGTCACCCAGGAGGTGTGCCAATCCCCTGGCTGCATTGCCTCACTGCGTTGCCTCAGTCCCACCCACAGAGCCGGCGGCCAGTGTCTCAGGCTCAGTCTGACCTCCCCGCCACAGTTGATACAGTAAGTGAACTTGAGGCCCCTTGCACGGTTCCGCCAGGTTTGGAGGGCTTTGACCGGCTCAGCCCGGAGGAAGTTGATAGAGTGCTTGTATCTGTGCGTCCAACCACTTGCAGCCTTGATCCACGCCCCTCCTGGCTCATTAAGGCAGGCAATGAGGGGTTTTGAGGTGCCTTGAGGGAGATTATCAACAAGTCCCTTTCGGAGGGGCAGTTCCCCAAGGCACTCAAGGAAGCGATGGTCCGCCCTCTCCTGAAAAAGCCAACTCTGGACCTGACTGAATTGGCCAGCTATCGGCTGTTGTCTAATCTGCCCTATTTGGGCAAACTGATTGAGAGGGCGGTGGCAATGCAGTTACAGAGGTTTCTAGATGACGCTTCCGTCCTTGATCCATTCCAGTCTGGCTTTCTCCCGGGGCATGGGACGGAGACAGTGCTGGTTGCCCTTACTGACGACCTCCGTAGACATCTGGATCGAGGCAGTGTGGTGGCGCTGTTGTTGTTAGATCTGCTGGCTGCATTTGATACAGTCGACCACCAGCTGCTGGCCCACCGCCTTGCCGATGCAGGGATTCAGGGGCTCGCCCTTCAATGGCTTGTCTCTTTTCTCCAAGGTCAGGGACAGAGGGTTGGGCTAGGGGAGCAGCAGTCTCGGAGGCACCTGCTTGAATGCGGAGTGCCCCAGGGGGCAGTACTCTCCCTGATGCTATTTAACATATACATGCGCCCCCTCGCCCAGATTGTCTGGAGGTATGGGCTTGGGTGTCATCAATATGCAGATGACACCCACCTCTATCTGATGTTGGGCGGCCAGTCGGACTCCGACCCAGAAGATCTTCACCGGGCTTTACAGGCCATGGCTGGGTGGCTCAAGCTGAGCCGGCTGAAGCTTAACCCGGTGAAGACGGAGGTCCTGTGCCTGGTTCGGGGTGGTATGGGATTGGGGCTCTCGCTCCCGGCCTTTGATGGGGCACCTTTGGTGCCAGCTTCGGAGGTTAGGAGTTTGGGAGTGCTCCTGGACCCCACCTTAACGATGGAGGCCCAGGTGGCGGCCACTGCCAAAGCAGCCTTTTATAATCTACGGCTGGTGTGGCAGTTGGTCCCCTTCCTTAGCCACGGTGATCTGGCCACAGTGATCCATGTGACGGTCACCTCGAGGTTAGACTACTGCAACGCTCTCTACATGGGGCTGCCTTTGTCGCAAATTCGGAGGCTGCAGCTGGTGCAGAATGCGGCGGCCAGGTTGGTAGCGGG